>NW_010226352.1:0-1509 GCF_000690775.1 Eurypyga helias
TTTGGCTAGCTGGAGTTAAATCACATCACCAAAATAATGCAATAAGAGAAAAGATGATTTTATGCCCAAAGGAATGGCATGAAATGAAGTGAACAACAGTTCCTGATGAATTCATTTTCTTTTAAAAGACAGTATAGTATATCTACGAGAGGTTAAAGAAATAAAAACATTTAAAGGAGTCTGACTGAAATCACAGAAAAGCTATTGGTTTATTTTTCCCTGAAGATGACCTTCTCTGAGATGTGAAATTCAACACTAGATGTATCTTACAAAATTTAATGGAAAGACAAGAAGCGTCTGTATCTGATGCCTTAAAATAAAGTCTTTGATTTCCTTCAAAACTCAAATGCTATTGCCCTTTAACAAACCTATTGTTTGAACATCTGCCTGTAGCAGCAAATACCAAACCAACAGAATGAATTATTACTGCAGAACAAAAAACAAGTGACCTTGAGTAGATGTCTGGTCTGTTGTATCAAAGTCGTTACTTTAGATTGCTTCTAAAAATAACATTTCTAATGTGTTGAAATTTTGTTGTTTCTGAGAAAAAAAGTAGTAAGTAAATCTGTAAAGTAGTAAACCTGCTAACAGGCATTACGCAATAGAAATGAAGAAGTGTGGTGGGAAAGAATTGCAGGTCACCAGGACATCACCTGGTAAACAAAACAAGGGAATTACAGGTCCTCCAGTCAGCAAGCAACTCCATCAGGGGCCTATCTTAAATGCCTCTAACCGAAATCATGGAGCATGGGAAATCAACAATAAGTTAGAGGCGAGCACACATAATGGGGTCTATGACCTCATTGGCATCGCAGAGGTGTGGCGGGATGGCTGCTATGACTGGAGCATTAGAGTGGAAGGATACGTGTTCTTTAGGAAGGACACACAGAAGGGAGGTGGAGGGGGGCACATGGAAAACGAGGCAGTGATTGATGATAGCCAACAAGGCTTCACCAAGGGCAGATCATGCCTGACAAATACGGTGGATTTCTGTGAAGGGGTCACGACCTTGGTCAATAAAGGAAGGGCAACCGATGTCATCTACCTGGACTTGTGCAAAGCCTTCGACACTGTCCCGCATGACATCCTTGTCTCGAAACTGGAGAGACATGGATTTGACAGATGGACCGCTCGGTGGATAAAGAACTGGTTTGACAGTCACACTCAGAGCGTGGTGGTCAATGGCTCCATGTCTGAGTGGAGACCAATGACAAGTAACATTCCTCACAGATCAGTATTGGGACCGCCTGCTGTTTAACACCTTTGTCACTGACATGGACAGTGGGATTGAGTGCACCCTCAGCAAGTTTGCTGATGACACCAAGCTGTGTGGTGCGGTTGACACTCTGGAGGGAAGGGATGCCATCCAGAGGGACCTGGACAGGCTGGAGAGGTGGGCCACTGCCAACCTCATGGAGTTTAACAAGGCCAAGTGCAAGGGTGCACAAGGTTTGAGGCAATCTGAAACACAAGTATAGGGTGGTTAGAGAATGGATCGAGAGCAGCCCT
>NW_010226353.1:0-1074 GCF_000690775.1 Eurypyga helias
GATGTCTCACAGCTCCCTCAGGGATAAGGAATGTGTGATCGCAACGGATTCATCCTGCACCTCCGACTCTTGAGATATCCCTGCTCCCATCTCCTTATTGTTTGTTTCTGCCATCCGGGATGGCCCTGCTACCTCATCATCCTCGACTATGCAGACTGATTTACGTGGGTATTTCTTTTTCTGCACTGGGGCCACTGACAGTGGTCGACCCTGGCAGTAGCACACAAAAGACTGAGGAAGTGAAGCCGCTGTAGATGCAGGCATGGTGGAGGGTGATGCAGGCATGGAGGGGGATGATGCAGGCATTGGCGGTGGTGATGAAGGTGGGGTGGATTGTGACACAGACACCGATGTAGCCGTGGTTGCAACCGTGGTTGCAGCTGTGCGGGCTTGTTACCAGCTTGCTCCCCGCGCGGGTCCGTGCTGCCCCCTTGCTCATTAAAGCGGTTCGAGTGGCTGCACAAATCCTGCATCTGCCCCGGGCACTGGTAGCGGATGGGGCAGCGCTCCCAACCATTTCCTTAACTTTACCCAGAGTCACTAGAACATTTACTAGCAAGCTGATCCCCGGCCACAGGTCACCCCAACCCCATGGAAAATTTCCAAAATACTCGTCTGCCTTTGCCATTGGACTGAGAGGAGAGGGAAAAATTGACAGATTTTTTCCACATCCACCCCAGCACCACATAAGCTCTCCTCTCTTGGCTGTGTCCCCGAGGGGAAAAAGGGAGAGGTCTAATTGTGGAAAGCCTCCAGGAGATAACTCACGATGTACCAGGGGCCCGACAACATGAAGTATAGGTAGAGGTGGAGTATCCCTGCCAGCATCAGCACACACAAGAGCCTGACCAAACCCCTCAGCCCGGCTCGCACCTACAAAATCAAGGGGATCAGTAGCACATCCGGCAGCAGATCTGCCGTTAGGTCAGCAGCCTGAAAAGCCCCGAACTCAGCGCCTGCATCAGCCACCACCACATTGTTTTCCAGGGCTTATCACACACTGCGATCTGTTTCTTAAGTCCCCCGGGCCCCACGTTGGGCGCCCAAAAGAACTGTCGTGGAGAAAGAAACACC
>NW_010226354.1:0-717 GCF_000690775.1 Eurypyga helias
CTCAACGTGACTGGCCACTGACCTGGCCGTTAATATCTTGGGGGTGGTAGGCCTTTGGGGTACTGCCATTAGTTTTATGTCTGCTAAGACTGTCCTTGTTAGTAACCCTGAGGGGCAAAAAGCAACTGTCCGACCCTATGTGACATCAGCACCATTGAACCTCTGGGGAAGAGATTGTCTTGAGCAGTGGGGAGTAAAAATAACAACAGATTTTCAGTAGGGGTCACTGTGTTGCAGGGCGTGACACGACCCACACTGGCACTGACATGGTTAACAGAGAAGCCTGTCTGGGTAGATCAGTGGCCCCTTAATCATGAAAAACTTGCAGCCCTGCACCTGTTAATTAATGAGCAAGTTGATGCAGGACACATAGGTACCTCCCACAGTCCTTGGAATACTCCGATGTTTGTGATTAAAAAGAAAGCAGGGAAATGGCGCTTGTTACATGATTCAAGAAAAATCAATGAGGTGATGGCAACTATGGGGTCCTTACAGCCTGGGTTGCCCTCACTGACCATGATTCTAATACAATGGGTAATTGTAGTAATGTATTTGAAAGATTGTTTTTTTACCATTCCTTTAGCCAAACAAGATATGGAAAAATTGTCATTTACTGTTGTAGAGGAATTTCTAGATGACCATGGTCATGGAGTGCTAATGCAGGCCAGGCCTGCGAACGCAGGCTATGTGAGGGACGATGTGTTCTTGAGCAGGTGA
>NW_010226355.1:0-2841 GCF_000690775.1 Eurypyga helias
TGGCTGAATCCAGCACAGTCAGCCACTGTGGGAGAGTATTCTCATAGTTTAGCCTCACCGTGGCCCTTTACAGTGGGATACAGATACATTGTAACAACTCTGTATCTCAGAAGTAGGGGTTTGCCTGACTAGTGAGATGTTCTTTGAATATTGCTTGGATTGTACTGTATTTGTTTCCTCCTTAACCTTGAATTTTCTGGATTTTGTCATCATAGAGTATGGATTTTTGTAAGGTAGTGGATTTTTTTGGCAATGAAATATGGCTATAGTTTTCAGGATTGTCATGAACATACAGCATCATGGTTTTGTCCTCCTATCCATGACAATTTACAGTGCATTCTTTGGACATAATATCATGAAAGAATGAACGCAGCTGTCTTTAATAGTAGTAAGTGAGAACTTGAAAATCCAGTTGGAATTTGGACACATATTTAGACACTGAAGTAGCTTGAAAATCTGCCTCTAAACAGTTTTCTCTCTGTTTCTTCTTCAAATCCTCTCCTAAGTCCCTACAGTCCATGTCATTATTGGCAGTAAATCTCTCACATTTCTCTTTCATCTTTAATTCTTCTACTGTGCAATCTCGTTAGTCTACTAATTTTCTAAAAGAGGTACTTACAGTTGCTATCATCTTCCTTCATTTTTATATATAATTCCACCTCTCTACTTCACCCAGAATTACTTGCTGTTTTGCATACAAGCCATGATAAAATGAAGCCGTTAGCATTATTAGCAAATTTACATTAACTGATGTACCTACATGTTTGAGCTTAGAGTGTAAAAAGGAGTAAGTCTGCATCTTTCAGTACGCAAAAAATATTTTAGAATCAAGAAATGTATGTTATAAACAGAAATAATATTTTTAATTGTATACTGTATACAGGAATACCAAAAAGTTGAGCTCCAGTAAAATGGAAAACATGGTACTTCTTTTGACTACAAAAAAACAGTTAGAAAAAAGACTTAAAAGGCTAACTGCTATCCCTTCTCAGTGCACTTATGCTGATCCTAAAGCAGTGGATGAAGATGTAAGTAACTCACTAGTAATTATAACATGGTTTTGGTGTTGTATGTGTAAAAGATGCGAACTTGTGCATAAATACATAAAACGCTTATGTGTGATGCAGTTGTACTTCACAGTACATGTTGACTTCATGAAACATTCTGAACATTTCTGTTTAAATTTGATTCCAGGTATCTGTCTTATATAACTTTATTCTTAGGATGTATAGACAACTTTCATTCTCCAAATAAAAAAGATGTAGTCTTGTCCATGTGATAGGAGTCCTGGGATGTATATATATTACAATTAATTAATTTCCATGAACTATGAGCAATGCAGTTCTGTTACTTGTTGATTCAGATCTCAGACTCCTGTTTCTCTGACTGACTCATCAGCATAGGCTATATGGCACCTTTGTGTACTTACCAAAACATTTTTAAGCCTTTCATATCTTTAAAAATGCTAAATAATAAATTATTTTAGTCTCTAAAATTTCTAGTCTTTACCAAGTAAAATTTTTCTTGCACTTCAATGTGTTAATTCCCCCTGAGGAAAGAAAAGATGAAAAAAGCACAGAAAATCTACAAAGCCCATCAGAAATATTAATGTATAGATTTTTATATGAATAATTAAAGAATAATTTATGGAAGAGATTTATATGACTACAGCAGTAGTCCCGAAAAAGCTTAATTCAGTGCTGTTCCTGAGTTTGGGAAAGGGAAGATTCTGTGTTGTGAGACAAGATGGTGGTACTGAGCAGGGATGACACACAAAAGCAAAAGACTGTCAGCTCCAGGTAGCTACTTAGGAATTTGTTCTGTGATAGTGGCACACAGTATGTGGTCATGAGGCCATGCTTGAAGTAGGAAAGTCATGAACACGAAAGCTTGCCATGTCTTATTGCATCTAGCTGCATGGTATGACAGTTGGGACTGTTATCATGTCCTTTGTTGCAAAGGTGAAAAAGCCTGATTGTGTACAGAAGTGTACTGAAGAGCCTGGATTTGTCATCACAACGCAGCTACTGATGGTACACATCCAAGTGTATAATCTGGGCTTCAGGTTCGCTGAAGATCATAAACAGCTATGTTTCTCTGTAGTGCTTGGAACTTTATAAGAGAACATTTCATTAACAACACCTGGTTGTGGTTAATACTTAACGTTTCTTTTTATTTGTAGACTTTGAAGAAGATTTTTCATCGACTTAGGTTTGAGAGAAGAGGTTATCTGCAGCAAATGATGGCACTGAGGGGCATTGGATATCATCATGCATCTATGGCCGCCAAGGAAAGACAAGTAGTGGAGATGCTTTTCAGGATGGGATATATCAAGGTAGGTAAATTGGAATTTTTTTTTTTTTAACTTTAGTTTCTCTGTATATTTAATTAAAAAATATAGTGTACCTTTCAGCAGTGGTAAAATATGTTGCATTGACTTTGTCATGCTTATTTAAACAATGTTGACATGCAAGTTTCCATACAACTAAAATAAACTAAGTGAACTGATAACTGCAGAACTTTATTTCTAACTGAGAGTTTCTATCCTTCAGATTAGTGTATCATAGAATCATTTAGGTTGGACCTTTAAAATCAAGTTCCACTGTTAACCTAGCACTGTCAAGTCCACCCCTAAAATCCATCCCTAAGCACTCCCAGGTATGGTGACTCAATCACTTCCCTGGGCAGCCTATTCCAATGGACGCACTCCAGCCCCTCAGTGTCTGTCTTGCAGTGAGGGGCCCCACACTGAACATGGGATTCCAGGTGCAGTCTCACCAGTGCCCAGTACAGAGGGACAATCATAGAATCATAGAATGGTTTGGGGTAGAAGGCGCCTTT
>NW_010226355.1:2879-25820 GCF_000690775.1 Eurypyga helias
CCGGCTGGCCACACAGTCCCTGATGCAGGCCAGGGTGCCATTGGCCTCTTGGCCACCTGGGTACACTGCTGGCTCCTGTTCAGCTGCTGTTGACCAACACCCCCAGACCTTTTCTACCAGGCATCTTTCCAGCCACTCACCCCCAAGCCTGTAGCATTGCAGGGGGTTGTTGTGACCCCAGTGCAGGACCCAGCACTTGGCCTGGGTGAACCTCACACAGTTGGCCTCGGCCCATCGATCCAGCCTGTCCACATCCCTCTGCAGAGCCTTCCTGCCCTCAGGCAGATCCAGTCTCCTGACCAACTTATTGTCATGTGCAAACTTATTGAGGGTGCACTCAAGCCCCTTGTCCAGGTCATCATTGATAAAGTTATTGAACAAAACTGTCCCCAATACCAAGCCCTGGGGAATGCCACTGGTGACCGGCCACCAACCAGGTTTAACTCCATTCACCACCACTCTTTGGGCCCGGCCATCCAGCCAGTTTTCACACCGCACAGAGTATGCTCATCCAAGCCATGAGCAGCCAGTTTCTCCAGGATAATACTGTGGGATACAGTGTCAAAGGCTTTACCTAAGTTGAGGCAGACAGCATCCACAGTGAAGACATTTCCCTCATCCATTAGGCACACCCCCTTGTCACAGAAGGAGATCAGGTTAGTCAAGTAGGACCTGCCTACTATAAATCCATGCCGACTGGTCCTGATCACTTGGTTGTCCTGTGTGTGCCATGTGATGGCCCTCAAGATGTTCTGCTCCATAACCTTACCAGACACTGAGGTCAGACTGACAGGCTTGTTGTTCCCCGGATCCTCCATCCAGCCCTTCCTGTAGATGGGCGTCACATTTTCTAACCACCATTTAACTGGGACCTCCACAGTTAGCCAGGACTGCTGATAGATGATGGAAAGTCGCTTGCTGAGCACTTTGCCAGCTCCCTCAGTCTCTTGGGTGGATCCCATCCGGCCCCATAGACTTGTGTGTGTCTGAACGGGTTTAGCAGGTCGCTGACCACTTTCCCTTTGCTTGTGGTAGTTTCATTCTGCTCCCTACCTCTGTCTTCAAGCTCAGGGGGCTAGGTACCCAGAGAACAACTGGTCTTACTATTAAAGACTGTGGCAAAGAGGCATTAAATGCCTCAGCCTTTGCCTGAGCCTTTTCCACGCATCCAATAAAGGATGGAGATTTTCCTTTGCCCTCCTTTTGTTGTTAATATATTTACATAAACTTTCTTTTTATTGTCTTTTACAACAGCAGCCAACTGAATGTGTTTTAGTTAAATGAACTCTATAGGATTATGGTATTTTGTACTGCCTTCATGGCATATTTCAATTGGTGTTCAATTTCAGTATTATTTCAATTTGTGTTCCATAGAAGATGTGCTATGAATTTTCAGGATTAAAAAAGTTTAATATGCATTTGTAATAGCTATACGAACTACACTAAAGAGCAAAATTCCTGTATGTTCATAGCTCTGTTAATCAGATTAAAGTTTAGCTGTATGAAAAATTAAGTATAATTCCTGTTGATTTAAGTTGGATATTACAGGTGTTTCTTTTTAAAATGGGATATTGCCATTTATAATAGATATACTCATGTTTGATATTTTATAGGTAGTCACGGCTACTTCATCACTTGCTCTAGGAATCAACATGCCATGTAAATCTGTTGTCTTTGCTGAAGATTCTGTCTATTTAGATGCCCTAAATTACAGACAGGTATGGAAATCGTACATCTACATTTTATTACAATACAGTACCCATGTAGCTGTTAGCACACACAAATTGAGAAAAATTTGTTTTCTTTTACCTATACTTCTGGGTATCTTCTGAGTTTTAGCTGTTCATTGTGGTGACAGTAACAGTTTTAGCTAAGGTGATTTCACTGATGTTTCAGAACTGCCAGCACACAAATAATGTCTGTAGGCAAAAGACCTGTTCGACCAATGGAAGTATTACAGTTGCCCAGCAAATTAAAGGCATCGATTCGTCTTTCAGTTACGGGAGCCGGGAAGACAAAAGTTGTTCTGTTCTACCCAGAGTTTTACACGTATGAAAAATACGCTGTAAGAACATACGGTGGGGATGCAACAATGAAAAGAAAGATTGCTGACTGGATTAATAGGGACACCTGAGTTCCTTCCATCTTGGAAGTGGCACTGCACATAACACAACACAGCATTGCGTAGATGAGGTTGCAATAAAGCAGAAATTCTCCAGTCATGGCACAGCTTACCTGTGAGAGACTGAGAGACTCTAACATCTTCACTAGCCCCTGTTCCTTGCTCTTGTCCTATTTTTCAAACTTATATTTTCAGGAAGTAGTGCCAGTTTCCCTCTGGTTCAGGAGGCTGTATAGGCCAGGTACAGCTGATGGCATCACCTGGTGTGAGTGGACCTGTGCAGTAGCTGGGCCTAAGTGCATTTCCCTTCTGCTGCAGACAAAGGATATGACCCCAGCTTTATCACACTGCCTGGCACAAGGGGCAAGTCCCCACAATGAAGGAGACCAAGAACAGGCGATCCAAGCAAGCTAATACATCTTTGGGATCTACTCCTTATTCATATTCTTTGCTCTTTATTCATACTGAGACTACCTCTGCCCCAAATCTACCTAGAAATAATTCAGAGATAATTGTAACTTGAAAACAAAGCTGGTGTATAGGTATAAATTAAGTTAAAATTTACCTTGAAGAAATACAAATGTTAAAAAGACATGTGAGAGAACACAAGTATCCTGGCCAGCGTTTAGGTCATCTACCAAATTTGGAAGTTCATATTTAAAAAAGTAAATAAACACACCACATTTGTAAACCAGCTATATATGAGATACAATGTATTTTGCATGTATTGTTTTAATATATCTGCATAAATGCTATATTAAAAGTGTGTGTAGATGATACCAGTATATAGAGCTTAGGTGTATTTTATTTAAAAATTAACAATTCCATTATTAAATTAATTATTAAATTTTTTATTCTTAGATGTCAGGACGTGCAGGAAGACGGGGACAAGATATGATCGGCAATGTGTTCTTCTATGATATCCCACTGCCCAAAGTTGAAAGACTTATCAAATCCAACGTACCAGAGTTGAAAGGCCAGTTTCCTCTGACCATTTCCTTAATACTGAGACTCATGCTGTTGGCTGCGAAGGCTGATGACAAAGCTGATGCCACAGCAAAGGTTTCTTTTTTTTTTTCTTAATAGCAATTTAATTAAATTATGATGTCTCCTTAACATGAGCAGAAAGTTAAGCACTTCAGAAGTAAGCAACCTGCCTCCAAATGAAATTGCATACTCTGCTATACTGCTTGCTTCTAGTGCGTGTACCATCGTATCCCCAGGGCTGTACTGCCCATTTTCCTGCGCTTATTATTTGCAATAAATATTACCAGCAGAAAGAATGCTACTGTCAAGAAGGTATTTCTAATGACTACTGGTCTATATTAATTTGCATTAACTTGGGAATAAGAAAGTCTTACAATACGTAAAATTTACAAACCTCAGCATAAAGTTAGAAAATGAGCACACATCTGACAGACAATGGACTTTTTCACAAGCATTTCCAGGAGTTAGGCATTCAGTTCACATAAGTATACAACATAACCCCCACCCAGCATTTTTACCCTGAAAACCAATTGATGAAACAAAGCATAAATGCTGGATATTAAATTTCTTTGCCTCTTACAATTATCAACATTCTCTTCAATTTCTAATTGCTTTTTTTCCCCGTTTGTCTCACCAGGCATTGTCAGTGTTGAAGCACTCACTGATGTCATTCAGAAAAGAAAGATACGCTGAAATACTGAAAATTTATTTTATGTTTTCCTTGCAATTTCTTATCAAAGAGGTAGGTTTTAACTCGTTCTCATAAAGGGTAGTTCTTAAATTTACAGATTTGTTTGTGTTAGTATGCTTTCATTTAAAGAGCTATATATTTTATATTCCATAGCAATAGGATATTGGTATGGAATAGGATATTCCCAGTCCTGCTCCCAGTAGGAGCTGTAACCAACATTTCTGCCTCCTGTGCTGCATGTCCCTTGTGTGCGAGACCAGGATTCTGATATAATCTGACTGAAGAGAAGAATCTGATCAGTGAAGAAGAGAGATTAGTAACCTTCCCAAAAAGCTAGAGTTAGCGTAAGAACTGGACAAAACCCGACCCACATACCTAGTATCCTGTCTCTGTATTGGTGCTATAACCATGAAGTCAAGATCTGTGCTGTGCATGGGAAGATGAAGATCTCCCATGAAAATAAATAGTTGGTGACTTGTTTTTCAATAAGGACAGATTTTTGCCTTTCAGAGGAAATTGAATGGTCTCCATAGGTACATATGCATTAGGTTGAAGGACGATTCTTCTGAATGCCACCATTTTATATTTTTGTCATATCCAAATACATCTTTTACAACTAAGCTGTTTTTGGTTTTAAATTTAATAGGGCTACTTGGATCAAGAAGGTAACCCCACAGGATTTGCTGGACTTGTGACACACTTGTACTATTATGAACCTTCCAATTTTGTTTTAGTGAGCTTTCTTGTGAAAGGTTTATTCCACAAATTGTGCAAGCCAATTAAAGGTAAATAATACTCCATGTGTCTTCACTGTAGTCTACAGCAGGCCCTGTAACTCCAACGGTTCTGAAATTTTCTGGGTGCCTTCTTACTGCTGCCACCTTTTGCTTGCCTGTCCTTCATTCTCACAGCCTTGGCTTCTGTCTCTACATGCTCTGCGTATGCTTGGATTTCTGTCTGAGAAAGCCAAGGCACACATATGGCAATGAACCTAAATTTACTGTTTGAGAAACATTCTGATGAGGTAAAAAAGAGTGCCATACATGGAAGAGTTAATAATTCTGACTCCAGAGCAAGATTTGAATGCCATGTAGCAAGTAAGCATCCATTCTGGATGGATGACCCATTCTGATTATCAACAAGTTAAAGAAATGAACTACTGCTGATGTCTCATTATACGGGTCAAATACATTCTGTGCACTGAGATACGCTGCAGTATGTGAGCATATAAGAACACAGTATTAATTTGTACATATTGTTAGTTGCTTAATTATCTACAAGAGTTTTTGTTGTAATAAGTTGATCTTAATCCAGCACAGTTTTGCATAACCTCTGTCATGACAATGGCAGCTGGGAAGGAAACTCCTGAATGGGAGTTGTTTATTTTAAGAAGAAAAAATATTTTTACACTTTCATATTTAACCCAAGTGCTTTCTGTTTTGACATAGGCTCAACAGTTTTTTCAAAAGATGTCCTGGAAAAGCTCGTGCTCATTCTAGCAAACCTATTCGGGAGAAAATATCTTCCAGCCTGCTCAATGGAATATAAACACAAATTTTGCCAGTCAAAGGTAGAGAAAGCATTGGTCTTCATTATAAGTGATGTTGTGTACCACTTCAATGAACTTGTTTCCTTCTGTCAGTTAGACTAGTGTCATTGTGGATGCACAGCAGCCTGGTGGGCCAGCAGCTGCCCACCCAGCCACTCTCTTACTCCTCCACCTCACAGGATGGGGGAGAAAATGGGATGGAAAAGCTGGTGGCTCACAACAAAAACAGGGAGATTGCTTGCCAGTTCTGATCATGGGACTTGTGGAAAATTAAATTAATTTGTTGCCAATTAAAATAGATTTTGGTAGTAAGAAACCAAAAAATAAAAATGTTAACATCAGTTTCCACCCTGCCTCGCTTTCCCCAGGATCAATTTTCGTTCCCGACTCCTTTACTTCTCCCCACCCCCCAAGCAGTGCAGGGATGATGGGAAATGAGAAATGAGTTGCTGTGGCCAGTTCTTAACTTCTTTCTCTGCTGCTCCTTCCTCCTCACATATCACCCCTGCTCCAGTCTGAGTCCATTCTGTGGGCTTCAGTCCTTCAGGATAAATCTGCTCCAGCATAGGCTCTCCATGAGCTATAGTTCTTTCAGGAAACATCCAGCTGCTGTGATGTGAGCTCCTTCCCAGGCTGCAGTGTGGGTATGGGCTCTGGCATACTCCTCTCCACTGGGATGGCCGCAGGGAAATCTCTGCTCCACTGTGGTCTTTTTACAGGCTGCTGCAGGGGAATATCCGCTTCATCACCTGGAGCACTTCCTCTGCCTCCTTCTCCGATCTTGGTGTTCACACTGCTGCTTATCAGTCTGCCTGGGTGACATTTTTGCCCTTTCTTAAATAAGTTTTCCCAGGGGTGCTGCACCTGTGCCTGATGGGCTCAGCTCTGTCCTATCTGTCACAGGGCAGCCCTTGGCCTCTTCTCACAGCAGCCAGCCCTAAAGCACCCCTCACCCTGCCAACACCTTGACACCTACATGCAATACAAGTAGCTAGAATAATGAGGAAAGTTCTTCCTGGATTGAAATAAAGAAGCCGTAATTTAACCACATAAGTAGTACTTGAGTGTCAGGTTAAATGAAAAGTACCAGATTCTCGAAGTATGTTTCAGTGACAACAGATGATTATACAGTTACTGTCATGATACTGCAAAATGTAATGGTATAAATGACACAGAATTTCTTTACACAATACAACTCCTGTATCTCTTCCCCGAATGGCAGTTTACTTTCTTCTCCTCACTCTGCTAGAATTTTGTCTCCATCTAAGAAGCTGTAGCTTTTTGTGGCACACGCCAATGACGCAGGACACCAGCATGCTCTGATACATGACACTGAGGGCTTAGGGCTTTTTCCAAAAATGGGACACTATTAGTAGGACGGGCATTAACATCAGTCACGCCCAAAGTTAATCCACCATGGGTACAGGCAGCAAGCGAAACATTGGCAACATGCTCCTACTGGCTTGTCTATGCAAAGCCTTAAAATTTTTGAGGACGCAGCTATGGCTGGAACAGCAAAGGAAATTTCTTCCAGATGAAGGTGTTTATGTGGCCTGTTTCCAGCAAACATTCCAAGAGGAAAAATGTGATTTATTTCTGAAAAGTGGCTAGTCATGTAGGAGGGACAACAGGTCTGCTGTGGCCAATGGCAGTGTAGCATTGGTCTGTCATGTTGGTAGGGAGCCTGTTGAACACCAAGCTCTGGGAAAGGCAGCCCTTCAAAAGCTCTTTTTAGCTAGCTGAAACATCTTTGATAAAGCTGTTTGCCAAGTAGTCTCTAAGTAGGTATTTTATACCTCCTGTTTACCTTCCATGCCTTTTTCTGCATAAAATTCATGTTCATCTTCAAGATCCATTAATTCTAGCTGGTCAGGCATTGTGATAAGTTGGGTAAAGTTTGGAGCTGTACTCCTTCCCTCCTACTAATATTCTATGTGTGTCCTAATATTTCATGTATACACCAATGCAGAACTGACACTTCTGGAGAAATTACCTGAATTAAGCAATAAACTGCATGTTATTTCAGGTCTTTCTAGATGATCTGCCAAAAGACTTTGCAAAAGCTGTAAATGAGTACAACGCCAAGGTAGAGGAAAACTTTGCTCATTTTCTTCTGACGACTGCCAAGCTGGCAGATATGGAGCAAGAATACAGGCTTCCGCTGTCAAAGACAGGTAGGAAGTGAAAAATCAATGCATATTCCTAGTTTGTGAAATGGATTGTATTAGGAAATTCAGGTAAATTCTTATTTTTTAAAGAAAAAAATGGTGACTTGATATATGCTAATAAAGAGACAATTTCCGTTTCACTTCTGTTTTACAAGCATTGTAGATTACATTGTATATGGTAGAAGTTTTGTACAGGAAAAGGATCGTTTTAGTTGCTATTCTGTTATTTTGTAGGGGAAATAACAACCAAAGGGACTTCTTTACAAAAGTAAAAATATATCAAGTATAATTATAGAATAAAAGCCTCTTTATCTAATCATCAGTGCATTTGTAGATCCTCAAATGCTCGTGATAAGTTGAATTGCTTTTGGAGTCTTATGAAGGTGGGATTTTTAACATCTGAACAGCCTTAAGGTTGAAGTAACAATTAAAGAAAAACACTGCACCATTTGTTAAATCAACTAAATTACTTATGCCAATAAATGATGTCCAGTAACCAAAGCAGTATGAAAAGACATGACTATAAAGTTATCAAGCAATATGGATTGCCATTGAGTGAAAAAGATTTAACTACTACATAATCACATGTTACTTCCTGCAAAAGATATAAAAGCGATGTAATGTACCACTATCCCATAGCCTGGCTCCTCTAAAAATAACAAGCAGAGCTGGTTATGCCTTCAAAAGTACGTTTTTTCAGTAAGAAAGCAGTTTAATTATATCAGATAACTGTATTTATTCATCCTTTATTCCTACAGGGGTAGAGTGACTTTTTTAGTCTCAAAGCCCAAATCACCTTACAGCCTACCGTATCTTATCGTCTGTTTTGAGTTTCAAGTATGGTGATAGCTGGATCATAGAAGGTTTTGTATAAAGTGGATGTCAACTTTATACAAAGGCGAGGCACTGAGGGAGATAAACAGATAAATTAGTGTTACTAATGCTACTTGTTACCAAGGATGTGAGCTGTGGAAACTGAATTTCCTATTCTACTTGAATGGTAAAGTTTCTTGGTTACATGAAAGGTGTAATATAGTTGCATTCTCCCCATTTTGCTGAAGCTGTTTCACTTTGAAATAAACATTTTCCATTAGATTTACAGAAAAAGAAATGCAACACCAAACAATGTCCAGTAGTTCGAGAGGTGTCAGAGACTTTTGTATTTACTTACCCTAACTTGGGGCAAGGCTGCAAGAATTAGTGTGTCAGACTGCTCAGTTTTTTATGAATGCCATAAACAGTGTGACTACAGCATACTTACCGTAACACAAAGTTGAAAAGGTTGCAGCCTAAGGATTGGAAGGGTCATTGAAAATTTTGAAAGAAAGAGTAAGTTTCTATTCAGAAAAGGAAAATCAAAAGTAGAAATGTATTTAGAAGTAACCAGACAGGTCCTCTACAGAGAGCGATTGAAGCTACAGGCAGACTGTAAGCCAGATGAAGTGCCATGCTGTTGTGTAATTCATACTGGGTTGCATAAGGTCGAGTGTCACACCCTTCACTTACTTCAGCCCTATCAAGGCCTCAGTTATCATATACATTCTTTAGAGCTCCACGCTTCAGGAAAAACATTGGCTGGGAGCCCAGAGGCTAGCAGTAAAAATTATTAGACGTTTAGCTATTGAGGCCTGTGAATACAGGTTGAAAAAACCTTGGTTTTCTTCAACATAGGACAGAACAAGATGGAGGTAAAATAAGTCTTCTAATAGCAACATTCCCTTTGGTTTGGCACAAATAACATGCTTTTAGCAATTCTGGCTAGAGATGAGTCAAGGAGAAAGGCTTAAGTTGCCGGTGGGGAGCGGGTTGAGACATAATTATTCTCACCACTAGAAAGCTCTTTTTTGTAACTGATTGCATAGAGGTTCTTGCGAACAAAAGAAACATCTATCAAGAAGGGTTTAAGTTTAGAAGATGATTATTTCCTATCATCATCTACTGAACTGAAAATGTCTTACTTTTCAAATAGATTGTGCGAAGGGAGCTTGTGTCTGCGTAGCTTACATTGTGTTTGAAACTTCTTGTCTAGACTTCACATCTAAGAATTGGTGCGGCTCTGAGCTAGCATCTTACCTGATGGACAACTCCAAAAGCATATCTGCCATCTCGCCGTTTGCATGTTTATCTGGCGTGGTTGATAACGACCTATTTCACAGGAAGATTATTAATAAAGTAAGTTATTTTCTCACGGGGGGCAGAATTTCACAACAAAAAAATATTTTTTATTACGATCTTCTCCCCTTCGTGTAGGATGGTGGCACTATGCTCAAGTGTCACTCTTGAGAAGAAACAATTTGAAGGGTCTCAAGAAATACAAATCCACATTGAGTAGCATCAGAGTGCAAGAAACACAGAATAGATGGATATGGGAAAAAAAGCAGTTTGCTTTCTTTCAAGGCCTCTGTTCCTTTCCAATCTGAGTTGAGTAAATTACTCTAAAGCTTCAGATTCAAACCATATCCTCAGTTTGTTTTCTCCACATCAGGAGGTTTGTTTTATTGAAGTCAATCCCACAGTAGTCTCAAGGATCCTAGCAAAAGGATGCACTATTGCAATGATCATTTGCTTCCCAACTAGGATTTCAGTGATTACGTTAGACAGCATGAGAATTAGCTTTATTGTAACATACATCAGCAGGTTTACTGTCAGCTTGCATTTTCCTGTAGTCTCCTATGTGGGCTTTGTAGCAGTAGGGAACTCTCACATGATTCCAAGTCTGTAATAGAAGAAAAATAAATTGCTACAACTGGGGATTTTAAATTCTTAAAAACCTTCATCCTTAAAACATTCCATGCTTAAGGCTGATTAATACATTCAATGCTTCAGTGAGAAAGTCTGTCTATGAGATCTATGCATATGGAAAAAATCCTCATCTAAAACTCAAGAGAAGTCCAGTGGCCTGTCCCAGAGCAGCACTGGCAGTGGCAATCACTTTACCAACAAACTCTCTCCTGTGTCTACAGCCTGCATGTACTGGTGGAGATTTTTAGAGCGGTCCAGGATTAGAAATGTGGAACTTTCCAGCTGTGGGTCTAAAGATGTAGGTTTGACAAAACAGGCATACAAAGAAAACCACAGTAAGCTATCCAACAGGCTTTTTTGTTTATTTTAGGCTGTCTTGCATTCCCTTGGAATTAATGCCACAAACTGCCCCTTGCTGTATTTGAACAAGTATGATAACCAAGGAAGGAGGCAGCCGCTCAATGCATTTGCACTGGACTTTTATAAGCATGGTTCCTTGATGGCACTGACGACCGATAACTGGTACGTACCACCCTTCCCAGTAGCGTTAAACAGCAGGACAGAAGCGTACGAAGTGCATCCTTTTGCTTTTAGTGCCTTCTCCCTCCAGAACTTAGGGATGGAATAGCTGTTAAACATGATACGATTAGTTGTTTTAATAATTAAAATTAATAAATAAAATAATAAAACGTATGCTACAATGAAGTCCAGCGGCTGTGAAGTATTAGCCAGGTGTTCAAAAAGGTACCATAAATGGGAAGTCGTGACTCCAGTGAGACAGGTCATTTTGACAGGCTCTTCAGAAGTGGGGGTTTTGTTGTTGCTATTTGTTTTTTAGTGTAATGCAGTTTTTTTCACAAGAAAAAAAAGATCGGGATTGTCCCTGAAATGAAGAAGCCCAGTGCAGTAGTGTAGAAGATGGTGACACAGCAGCAGAGATATCAAATGCTTGGTCAAATCACAAAGATAGAAACAGATCAGAGGGATTCATGATCATTGTTAAAAATATAGGCAAGAGCATGTAGAAGAAAATATTAAAACTCCAGTTGTGGAAAATCTAGAGCGTAAGTGATCCAGCCTGTAACTTTCATATATTAGTAAGAAAACATCAGTTCACTCTGCTCCCCAAGAGTGCTGTTGGGAGCATGTAATATCACCTGCTTTTTTGTAAGCTCTCAAAGATGCTGCTGATCAGAACAATCAGGATACACATCCCATGCACTGCTGTAGTTACAATAGCACAGTTTGGCACTAATGCCACATTAGCAAGAGATGAGGGAATACACTGACTGTAGAATCACATTCCTTGATGCTGAAAGCTGGTCTAGTGGAGGGTGTCCCTGCCCATGGCAGGGGGTTGGAACTAGATGATCTTTATGGTCCCTTCCAACACAAACCATTCTGTGATTATATTATTTTCAACGCAATACTGACTGTAGGATTTTTTTTTCCCCCCACAGGTCCTATTCTTAATTACTAGGAACTGATTTTATTAAGTTGCTTTTCAGTAATCAGTGGTCTGTTTTGCAAAATAAAGGGCTTTCATCATCTGTAGAAAGCTTTCGCTAGCTCCTGCTCAATTTAGCCAGCAGATTCACCTGAAGTATAGCGTTCCAGTTTAGCTTGTGACAGGTTATCCAAACCGTTGAAAACACGTTTCCAAGAAAATAATAAATTATCTTTCCAAATATTACCCAAGTCTTATATGTTTACATAATTATAGAAACATGTGTCTACAGCGTTATTTATTATTTTAAGCTTATGGTTATTCTACAGTAATCCTCATGAACTAGTATGTCAGGGTTTGAGGCCATGGGCACATGCTCTCTGCATCCTTACCCTACCTACATGGCAGGTTTTTTTAGAGGTGAAGCAGTATGTTACATTGCATATCCATTTGAATTTTTGTCTTTCTTTAGGTTAAATGAAGGAGACGCTTACTACGCACTCAAGGATTTTTCACTCCTCATTAAGTCCATTGGGTATGATAAACTTCTGCTTTTTGATATGCAATATATGTATTTCATCTTTAAATCAACATAAAATGAAAAAATGCCTTTTGTTTTTAAACCAGGACGTCACTGAGTGAACTGTGTGATGATCCAAATGATAATGTCCTACTGGCATTTCAACAACTGGCTGAAACCTATGAAAAGAAACTGAAGTCTGTTACCTGAAGAAAAAAGGCAGCAGGACGTAATACTCTTACCAACAGATCAGCTGCCTTTTACGTTAGGAAAGGCCTAGCTGAGAGTTATCAAGTATGTTTCATAATAAAGCTTTAGTTATACCCAATATTAGTAACACAAAGTTTACTTTAGAAAGTTAACCTTTACATACTGACATTTTAGCAGCTCCAATGTCAACTAAATAATTGTTTCTAACAGATGACAGAAGTAGGCGATGGGAAATACCTTTCAGTTGCACACTTTGGGTTTTTTCCAGGCAGTGATACAGATGTTAAGACAGCTCTCAAATACACTGAACAAATGTCACAGTTCTGACAGCTGGTGAGATTAGCCTCTCAGTAGGGCAGCACTGGAAACATTCAGTCCATTTGTGAAGGACATTAAGCAATTACCACATAAATTGTTCTAATTATTTTCCAAGGTTTCAATTAAGTGATGAAGTAGTACCTTTAGGAACCATTAAAATGGCTTTTAAACTAGTCTGCAGTATTAAGTGTACAAAAATCTAAGTCTAAAGAGGGTTTTATATCTGTACAATGAAGTTTGATTAATAAAATGTTCCTACCTTATGTGTAATTGCTTCATTTTTCACTTCTTGTATCCTTAAGAGCCAGAAAGATCCAGGACACCTCTAGCAAACTTGACAAAAAGTCCCTTGCAATACAAATGATTGAGTTGAGCAAAATATATTTCCTAAATATTTTGGGTTTTGCTGTGAAGAGCAAAGTTTTCAGCAATATTTTCATACTATTCCTGGAAATTCGTCAGTGTAACACTACATTTTAGTCTCCTTGTAGCCTTTGACAACAGGCCTCACTGCCACACACTATTTTATGATACTGTCCAAGGTAGTGATGCAAGTTACTCTCTAGCAATAAGCAAAATGTGCATTAAGGACAATTCAGAATCCCGTTTCTTTGATTAAGGTCTGTTGTTCATCAAACCATCACTGATGAAGGCTTCGGCTTGAAATCTCTTTTGGCATCATTAAGTTACATGTAGCATGGAAATACTAGGGGACAACCTGTATGGAAGTCAGGTAGTGCTGCTGGGCTACCATCAACTGATGCCTTTTTTTTTCCCCCCACTTTAACATGTGAAACAAAATTATGACAGAAATAGGACATAGTTGTAGGAAAGACTGCTTTATTTCTGTGTGGAAAATAAAATCTACTCAAATTATTCTTTACTGTCTGGCAAGTCATGTGGTATGTAGATAAATCTTGCACAACTAGGGCAGAAGTGACCTTATTTACACCTCTCCATGTTCATGTTTCTCAGTATAAATGGAGTAATCTTTTTAGCTAGGACACAATTAATTGGCCAAACAATAATGTCAGAAAATGGTCCTGTTGTGTCTTCAGGTATTTGACCAGCAAGCATGAAATCCTGGGTGAAAGCCAAATGTATTAGGTCTATCACAGGGTACTAATTTTATATGCTGAAGACTGTAACATCTCTCAAAGCGTTTGTAACAGGAGTCAACATTTCACTTCTCACCATGTATATAAAAAACACCTCACTCCTGTTACGGCTTTCAGTAAGGAGTCAGTAGTGAATGATGATCAAGTGATTAAGTCAAAATGACCAAGGAATCAACATGTGAAAATACCAGAAAGTCGATAAAGCTACTGATTTAATATCTGGATGGACTTAATTCTACTGTGACCCATCGTAAACAAAATATCCTGCTTACCATTTATCTCCCCTGTAAAATCTTAATGCTAAGCTATAATGCACTTAAACAAAAACTTGCCATGCTTGAGAGGCAGCCTTAGGACTGTACTGAACCCACAACCCAGCAATTTCTGCTTTCAAAAACACAGCCTGTTTGTTTTCTGATTCTACAATGGTGTCTTTTCACTAAAAAAGGCAAAGTGTCTGCTTTAAAGTGTAATTTCATCAAAGTCACATGAAATACTGTAATAGAAGTTAACAAGTGATAGGTTGAAAATAAGCAGCTTTAAGAAACTCAATAGTTTCTGAATAACCCTAATTCATTACTATTTTTTTTGTCCCTGTAGCAGAAAATAAACATTTTCTGCAACCTTCTGACAACATGTTTTATATGTGCCTTATCTGTCTCTCTAAAATTGTTCCATTTCTCTCAGTTTCGTTGTGAGATCAACCTCCATCACAACGCACAATGCTCAGCCTTTGTCTTCCAGTCATTTAACTTAATACCTTTTTGATACTTTCCTCCCACATATGCAGAACATGACAAGAACGTCTAGAGAGAAAAGCAGAACAATTCTTCGGAGAAAACTGAAATACAGTAAGACTTAACAGATAAAACACAAAGAACTATAAAACTAACAATAAAGAGAATTTTCACCACCTTCCTTACTAAAATGCAGACACACAGGGAAGACTTAATAGTTTCATAAATTCCTGGAACTATTTTTCAGCACACTTAATAGAGGAATGCACCGCCACAGAAAAATTGAGGCCAAGAATTTAAATCAAATTAAAATTAGGCCAAGGTTTCCTAAGAGTATTTCTAAGTATTCTGTCACAATAAGTATATCGCCTTGCGGAAATAGAAATTTTAAGTCGTATTTCTCTTGAAGATCATTTGGAATTTTTTTTTATTAAAAGGGAAAAAAAAGGAGATGACTATCTAGTTGCCAGTTAAAACTCCTGAAGGGATATTAAATATTCTGCTTCTGATCTAATACTTGCCAGTTGACATATTCACCTAATAGACTCTAGTTAAATAAACTAATCCTGTCTTTCTAACAGAGACACCTCAATTGTCAAGAATCAGGGAGAACAACAGCTGTAAAAATCACAGGTATCCCCACTTTTTAATGTGTCAAGTAGCATTTATTTAATTCCAGCTTATTTACGAATAGTTATCTTCAATTTCACTCTCTCTTCATGACTCCGATTGTCTTCTAGTAGGTATTTTGTCTTTGGCAACAGAAAAATACTCCGATGCAGTGCTGGTATCAACAGAGGCAGATGTTTGACTTTGCTCTTCAGTGTCAGAATTGCTGTCCCTTGGCATTCCTCCTGCCTCATTTACTGCAAGCACAGAACAAGCTCCTAAAGATGGATCATTGCATGTGCCAGGAACTGAACAAGCTGCATTCGGAAGCTGAACAGACACAGGTTCGTCTTCCCTGCCAGGACAGGAAGAGTTGTTTTCTGCAACAGTTTCATTCTCTTCATCTTTCACCTTTATTTCTTGTTTTGTTGCTGTAATAAATGGAGCAGAAGGTGCATTCTCGTATTTGAGAGGAAGGACAACTGAACAGAAAGGCTGACTACAAGACGAGTCACTATCAGCAAGCATTTCTGCACTTTCAGTTTTCTTAGAGGAGTTCATGGGCAAGAATGAACCTTCCCATTTTGGATGACTATGTCTAGAAGCAAGCTCTGCACACTCTGTAGATTCAGGCTTCCCTAGATTTAGAGCTGTTTTCTCAGGAGATTTCACCTTCTCTTTTTCCATTTTTTCAGTAGCACTTCCAGACCAACACATGGAGGAAGTCAGTGAATCAGAGGTAGAGTGGTCTGATAAGGCTGGAGTGGTTACTTCCTGGGAACTTCTCTCATGAAAAAATTTTAAGTCACCATTTGTTTCAGAGAAGTACATATTTGTGGATGGGATGCTGTGACTACTTGTTCCAGAAAAGCTTCCCTCAAAGCCATCTGCTCTCTGCAGGGTTCCCATTTTTACTTTATCTGCGTTATTTACTCTGGTAGGTGAAGATACAAAGGGAGTTCCTGAGGACCTATCCTTAAAAGCATCAGCCGTTACAAAATTACATGTTTTATTTGCAGGTAAAGTTTGTGTCTTGAACTCACTGGTAAGCTTCTGACGTTCCACATAGTATTTGTAACGCAACTCCTACAATTACAGCAAAGAATCCCATTAAGTAAAACAGCATTTGTAGATTCCAAGGTTATAAAACTCACATACAATCCTAAGAGTGAAGAAAAGGCTGTCTATGTTCTGCAACATTTACGATGTGTTTTTCCATTGCTGCTAGAGGGCAGCAGAACACAAGTCATTAGGGAAGAGTTCTTTAAAAACTATTGAATAAGATACACATGGAACCCTGGTGACAAAGTAGGTTTTGGAATAGGAGACTACGGGGAACTATTTAAGCCACTGCCAAAACCATAAATAGCTAAAAATAGGAGGTTAGACATTAAGTGACAAATTTTCAAGGTTTAAGAATAATAAGAATAAATAAAAAGAATAATTTAGGTGGTGGTTAGTATTTTTTTTTTACTAGATACAGCAACTACATAAACTGTATTCTCAATGGGAATAGAAAACAGATGCTCTCTACAAGAATGCAGCGAGAGAAATATAGTTCTGTATTTAAAGGACCTAAGCAACTTTTTCATGTAATCGTCTGCTGCCGGTATTCTCAGAACAGAGATAATGCGATTCACTGCCAGCCACGCTTCACTAACCGTAACTGAAGTTATCTGCACAGAACAATACTCACTCGGCCACCCACACAGAACCGCTGATAACTGAAAACAACCCTAGAGGTATACTAGATCAATGAAAACGAAACAAAAGATATTGCATTCAGTTTCATGTCAGATTATCATTAGGCAGTCTTAGAAGAATGAATTCCATGATCTATTCTTTTCTCTATTATCTAAAATAGGCAATAGAGAAGCTTCTTTGGATTAAAATCTACCGATGGGACTCAAAAAAGCATGCTAAAATTTAAAAATAAGTATTTGAAGTCAGTAGCAAGATGAAGTTCCACCTTTCTGGAGGAAAAAAAAAAAAAGTCATGACAATTTTAATAACCCAGTCAGATTTACATTCTAGAACTGCAAGGGTAACCTCCTACTTAGAAAACTGAAGAAGATGATAAAAGCTTATTTAGAGTTGTGTACTAATGAATAGTAACTTGGCCATACTTACAACAGATGTTCAACCATACCTCATGACTCATGTTTTGAAATGCTGACATTTCTGATATTGACATTAAGCGAGTACAGATCCTGCTACCGTCTGCTAGTGCTTCCTCCTGTCCTGCTACAGGCTGAAAAATGTTTTGCAGCAGACATTACAGTCCATTTTGGTAAGACAGAATAAACAAAATAGTACAGTGCTGTAGCCACAGAGTCAGTAACTTACAAGAAATGAGCTGGGTACATCCTTCTGGTCTTGCCATTGCTTTATGTTATTTTTAAACAGAGTATTTTTTGTTGAGTTCTCGTTTATTCCAGAAGGCACATCTGTTGGGAAGAATGCAAGAATACTGCTGAAGAGCATGTTAAGTATGGAGAATACTGAAATGTGCCTGAGCATCTAAACATAGATTCCAATTAAGAACAGAAGTATATTGCCCTAAGTGAGACCCCAGTACTTGTTTAAACTTCTGTGATACAAAGCAAGAGGCATGTGTAAGAAATTCTCTAAAAGCTTGGAGATGCCCACCCTGATACAAACCCTAACATTTTCTCCTATGAGGTAAAAGGATTTAATCAGAGGTAATTAACGTTCATACTACAGTACAATGAATGTCCATCTAGTTAAGCAACACACTTCTGACAGTGGCTGTGTGGGAAAATTGTAATGATACTTCCCCCAGCTTCCAAAAATACAGCCTAGGCACTTTCTAGAGAAAGCACATTCATAAAACACATTTAAAAGCCTTCAAAAATTTATCATCCATTAATTTGCTCAGATGCTTTCGGAACACTCACACACTTCTGCCATGCGGACTTTTTTATCAGCAATTAGTTTCACAAGTTGCAGGTTCCTATAGTGACTTCCCAAATTTTGTCCTATATTAAGTGCTTCTTCCCTACCTTTAGCAATGCCTGTGTTAACAGGCATTAACTTCAAAGCCAAGATTTCATTAACCACAGGTTTGATATCCATCCTCTTTTGAATATACTCTGGTGGTTTTTCATAGCTGGATGCTATGTTCATAAGGTCAAGCTGAGTTTTCATTCTGGAAAAGGAAAACAAAAAAAACCAACCCAAACAAACATTTGTCTTCATGCTCACATGTCAACAACTAAATTACATCTGCCTAATTAAAAAAAATAATTAAGAAATCAGAAAAAAGTTTTCAATAAATTGTTGTGTCTTAGATTATTTTTTTTTCTTAAAACTTACTACTTGATGATTCACTTGAATTAGATTTCATAAACAACGGAAATTGCAAGGAGTGCCTGTAGGTTAACAGAAAGATTAAAACCACACTCACTTCCCCTGGCGTACCTGGTATACCTGGATCTAAATTATGCTCTTTCTTCAGAGGGTATTGCTAATGCTAGACTGAACCACAACATATTTCAAAGAACTCCATTTCCAATATTCTTTCTTAAACTCTGCTTAAAAAGTGATAAGAAATGTAACTAAGAACCTTTAGAAAGAAATATACAGGGTACGTGCCCTGCAAACACATAACTGAGGACACCGCGGAAGCTCCACGCACGCTCTCAAACTTCAAGATTTCTGTAAAAGGCACGTTTCAGTGTTTATGAGATTTATTAAGATATCTAAAAATATCCAATCACCATGTTACTGAATTACTATGCTCAGCTTTTTCAAGGGGCCAGTTCAAAAGATTGATTATCTCCAATCCCAAATATTACATCACTAAAATTCTTGACATATTTCCTAAAATTCAGAATATGGAGCATCCAAAGAGCTGAAAACATAATAATGTCTTAATTAATAAATACTATTTTCATTTTAAGTTGCTAAATCTACCATATCCAAAGTAACTTTTTTCTTAGTTTTTATTCTTAAAATCACACTAGAGAACTAAAAAAGCATTAAAAAAAATAATCTGTACCTTGCATTCAAGCCACAGGCCACCTATAAATGAAACAAGAATTTGTAAGATACGAATTAGTTTTCCTCCAGCCGTCAAAAG
The DNA here is from genome assembly GCF_000690775.1 of Eurypyga helias. Taxonomy (NCBI): domain Eukaryota; kingdom Metazoa; phylum Chordata; class Aves; order Eurypygiformes; family Eurypygidae; genus Eurypyga; species Eurypyga helias. Next base: position 22,200 of record NW_010226355.1, read on the forward strand.
GAGATTATTGCTTATCAAAACACTTCAAGGACTGAACTCCCTATCTTCATTTCACAGAACTACAGGAAATAAATCTGTTAGCATTCAAAAAAAAAAAAACAAACCCGAAAAAAAGAGCATTCAAATGTTAAAAAAAAAAGGTATGCCTGGGACAGTGACTTGTCTTGGTTATTTTGTGTTAAATACAGAAAGAACTCCTTCACAGCCAAAGGAAGGTGTTCAAATCATGACCCATTTGGCTATGTAATCCATTTCAGATTTTCAGATATTTGTAAACATTCTGATGAAAGACTGTTTTGTATTTCTTGGTGAGGGAAGCCCTTGCTACCTGCTCGCAAGATGCTATTACACGGTGATTAGAAAAAGCTGTCTTGCAGCTTTATATCAGCTAGATAATGGCAGTGTGAAGTGCAGCGGGCTGCAGTCTAGTGACACCTCCCAAAGAATGGGTAGTGAAAAACTGACTGGATTATAGAATAGCTGCTTCCTTATAAAAACCTGGTGATCTCATAGTACTGAGTCTTACCACAACAAAACCCCACCTCACTGGAATGCAGCACAGGCAGAGAGGTGCTAAGTGTAAAGCATACTGGAGTCAGAATATTTCTTCCAAAACTGGGAGTCATGTTTAGGTAAAAGTGAACTTTTCCTTAAGAAGCTGTTACTAGAAACTTAGTCAAACTTTAAGTATTTTCTTGGCTTCTCATTTATCTGAAGGCAGCAAAAAGATCCATTGCAGAAAACAGCAATATGCTGCGATTTCTTCAGAAAGCATAACCCTTGAAGTTAAAGAAAACACAAGATTCAGTAGTTATTTTGCCCCATATCTACCATCTGCCTAAATTCTATACAACTGCAGCCACAGCATTTGATATAAACGGGATGAAGTCTACATTAGCGCAGGTAACTGAAGATTAAACTGGTGTCTTGGGTTCCTCTAGCATTTATCTCTAAATCAGAAGCCCCGTTTTTCTCTGCAGTTCCCTTAAACACTAGGGGGAAGACTTTCAGGGTCTTGCATACAGAAGTGTATATGCTGCGTTGTACAGCCTATGTCAGAAGTACCTCCGCTGGCTTGGAATAGGCTGATTTACCTCCACAGCACACCTGGGTGCAAAGTTTACAGCAGGTTTTAAAGTCAGTATAATCACCTCAACTCAGGTACCCAAACACAGTACTCCAGTGTGCAGCACAGACAACTTACTGGTTCTGGCTCAAATCTTTCCTCGCTAAGTACTTTTAATGCCTTACAACTTCAAAAATGCAATGGAAGTGCTTAATACACAAAGCATTTGAAAAGAAATACGGAAAAGCAAATAGATGTGAGAATTCTGAAGGCAGCACTAGTAAATAACTCCCTACCCAGCACCGAGGCAGCTTACTTTCAGAGCGGGTAGTGTAACAGCAAGTGTTACGGCAACGGCTCTACAGTCAATATTCACTTCATTCGTTTTTAAAGAGAGTAAGTGTCTATTGACTTCACTAAGTATCACTGATACGCTGCAAAGAGAGCTTTTCAAACTTTTCTAAAATGGAAAGCACTGTTATAAAAAGAAAAAACAACCCCCAAAACAACAAAGCTATGAGGTGTTAAATAATTTTAGTCTGTATTTTCCATTTGCTGAATTTTAGTCTGTATTTTCCATTTGCTGAATTTATTTTTCTTGACCAATCATTATCATCATCTGCAATACAGCAGGCTCTATGTCACATCTGCTAGCTGTTGTATCATAGACCTCAAATAATAACAAAAAGGCCATCACCTCCAGGAAACGCTGAGGATCACGCTCATGGACAAGTTTGTCACAGTCCTTCAAAAAATTCTCAGTGGTCTTCTTGTGAGTTTCCTTCATTTTCTTCCAAATCTGAAATTCTTTCTCTTTTTTAATTCTTTCACTTTCAACATCTTCTAGCATTTGCCATTTCTTCATTTCCAGAGTTTTGAAAATTTCTCCAAATTCCAGTGCAATTATCTCTGCATCATTGTTCAGCACCATCTAGAAGCATGAGAACATCAAACGAGATGAAAATGCAGTAGTATTGTCCACGAGGAGTCACTTCCCTAAGTAAGCTCAGAGCATGTCTATGCCACAAGAAGCACCAGTATGCTCCCCATTGTGATTAACCTATCACGAGAAGAGCATACAAAGGCATACCTGTATTATCCAGCGTCTGTAACTCACCTCCGTATCATTTGGTTGATTTGAGATCTCATTCATTAGCTTCTCATTTATCATTCTCATTTTTTTCAGACTGTTGAAGAAGGTTAACTGCAAGACAGTTAAAAAATGTTAAGATGACTTTATCCACTCCATAAAAGAAATACATTTCAGTAGGTATCTAGAAACGCATCATGGGATGTTCTGCACAACATATTAAACACAAGCTGTGATTCAAAGCATCACTTAACATTTAATGCTTTCCTGGATCAGTTCACAAACTAACTTTTGCTATTTCTCTCTCAAAGTAATGTTAGGCTGACCTGCAATGCGTATTGCCAGAATGGCTACAGGGTTACTTTAGAGTTAAAACTATTTCCCTCCCTCAGCCTTGTTTTTTAACCTCTCCCCTCACAACTCTATCACAATGTGTTAATGCAGTCTGAGAAGCAACCGGTTTTTTTCCTGCTTCACACCACTACAATAGAAAGCTTTCCCTAACGGAGTTACTTTCACTTGGTTTTAAACTATGATTATCACTGATTTTTCCTCCTTTACCTCACTACATTATCACCAAGTGCTACATAAAGTCTGCTGCCAAGACCCTTTGTTTCCTGAGTGACATGCAACTGGTGATGTTAGATGCAGAAGGAAAAGCTATACAAAAGCAGCTTTTGGCTAAAAGAATAGTCAGTGCTGTACTTAAACTTTCATACCTATACTCTTTCTTCATCATTGTCCTGCAGTTGTTTCAATTACTGCACAGCAGAACTGCTCTTTAGCATGCCATCCCGCACCCAACTTGGATAGGGCATGAAAAGCTTGTTCTACCCGAATGGTAGATATTTTGGCAAAAATCACAACTACTACCACTACACTCAGTCATTAGGCCAGGCAGTTGCTCTCTTCATGCAGACAGGAGTGTATTTTGGTTTTACATGTATTCAATTACTGCTCACCTAAACCTTCTATTTCTAAATATGTAATTATGTATGACCCAAATTACCTATGCCAGCTCAGAAAGTCTGTAAACAAAGTATCTGTGGGTGGTTTTTCGCCTTTTTTTTTATTTGTTTGTTGTTTTTTCTTTTTGTTAGTAGAACTAGCATCTTCCTGAACTTGGGAAAACTGGATCCAGACATGCAATAAACTCTTAGCATCAGGGTGTTTTTTCAGCAAAGACTGCAAGTATCTTAAAAAAACAACCAACCAACCAACCCAACCAACCAAAACCCCCCACAACCCTTCAGGTGCTTTGGTTAAGCTGGGTTCCGGCCTACTGACACTGCCATATCGCCCGGCCCCCCACACCGCGCTTTCCCCCTCGCAGAAGCCAGCCGGGCCCGGTAGGATGCCCGCAGGACAGCCCGCCCTCCCCGCCCGGCGCCCAGGGGCAGCGCCGCGCTTACTTTTTCCTCCTGGTACACGGTGTCTACGAGGTTGACGGAGTGGAAGATGCCCT
>NW_010226356.1:0-4629 GCF_000690775.1 Eurypyga helias
CCCCTACCACTCTGTGTGAATCTGTGTGTGGGTGAATCTCAACCTATGGGTTTTCTAACTTTTACCCTTCTGATTCTCCCTCCCATCCCACTGGAGGGGGAGGGAGCGAGTGACTGTGTAGGACTTAACTGCCCACTGGGCTTAACCCACACAGCTGGAATTTCAGCCCAGAGTGCCACAAAAGCTGCCTCTTCTGAGCTTGCCTGTAGTTAATAGATTAGGAAACCCTAATATTGCTTTTATCTGTATTAAAAGAAAAAAAAATATTCCAATTTTTATGTTGTTCCTAAGAACAGGTGAGGAAGATGTTATGAAGAGAGAAATTTCAAGTAAGTAGTCAAGGGATATTTTTAAGCCTCTAGAGTTAATTGATACTTCCTACCACAGTGTTTATGATAGCAAACACTTCAGAAATACATACATAGGAAACAAACTTGGCCTAGGTCCAAGTTGTAAATTAGTCTAACTCTTGCTAAATAGGTACTTGATGACTGTTGACCTCTCTAGAGGAAAAGCTTAACAAGAATTTTAAATCTGTTGCACTTCTACACTGGTAAACTTTATATTTCACAGAAAAGTAGTAAAATGTACTTAGGCCTGATCTATTCAACATATCTGAGCTCACATATAGAGAAAAAACTTAACTGATGAATCATAAAGAGTGGTGTTCTGCATTGTCTTTGTCAGATACAGATATATACAGGAACATCTTTACCTCTGTGCAGAACTATATGATCAATCATGTTACGTTTGCATTTGGTGTGATATAGGCAAAGAGGACAGCGAAGGTCTTTGGGTCCTTCCTCAGGAACTGCTGAATGTCCAGCTTCCACATGCATAGTAAAAGCAGATCTGTGAAATGGGAGGGAGACATGGAAGCAGTCAGAAGAGATGTGCATGGAACACTGAAGTGTCACAACTCTATTACAAAAGTGTTGTACAAAATGGTACAGATACCACCCAGCCTTCTCTTCATAAACCCTCATAGCATTTCAGCCGGACTACTCGCATGAAAAAACATGAGCATAGGTATTTGCAAGCTCATATCCCTAATTAACTGAACACACATTCTGCACAAGTGATTGCTCTATAGTCACATTTCTATAGTTAAGATGGCAAAAGTATTTCCAACTTTTGTGGTTGTTAATTGCTTGTCTTTGGCAAAGAGAGACATTTTAGCAAGTTGAGTAAAATCCTTTCAACTGTCCTAGACTTTGAAGGGTGAGAAAAACCTTATTTCTGATGGGAAAAAAAAAAAAATTCCTCAACAAGCTCTCTCTATGTAGGACTAGCCCCACAACAGCTGAAATGGTCAGATTCAAGATATGAAAAAGACTTGCAACTACAGTAAGTTTGACACCAAGTTGATGAGTCTGAAAGTCTCAATTATGAGGACCTGAAAATACAAGACTGAGAATACTCCACAAATAAAGAGTACTTTTGCACAACAAATCTCATACCATTAGCTGCATACTTAAAAGATACGAGAGACATACATGTAGAAGAAATTAAATATGCACCTATCAATCCACAAGGTCAAGTACTAAAATGAGAACTTGAGGGAATTAGGTCTTTTTTTTTCTGGGGTAGTGCTAAAGCTTGCAAAAGTGAAGCTGCTGGCTGCCTTAAATTAGAGAGTTTAAAGTCCCTTTGAAAGTTATCCAAGTCTTTTAGCTTGAACGCACAACAACTTACTAACACAACTGGGTTTGGACCTGACACAATGGTCATTGAAGCCAATAGGTGAGTTTTTATCAACTTCAGTGGATGCTTTTGTGTGTTTAATTTTCTATGTTGACGAAGTTTTTTTTTTGAGAAAGAGAGCTCACATGTATGTTGTACATTTAAAGAGGAAATACTTAATCCCAGAAAGTTTGAGACACCACAATAAAGAACATATGTAATTACAGCTTGATTTAAGGCAATTTTGTTTAATCAGGTAAGAGAAAAGGGTGATAGAAAAATGTGAAAAGATACATTGGACCTATAAAGAGTTGGAAATGCTTAAAACAAATAACAATCTGGACCAGCAATAGTAATAGTAATCTGAAATTAAACAGCAAGTTACACCATGTAACCAGCAAGGAGCTGAAGCAACAAAGTCTGATCCCTTATGGATGAGATCAGACTTGAGGCCACTCTTGTATGAGGTCTCTCATGTCTAATGTCCAACATACAGCTAGACATGTACACAATACATTGGGTGAAAAATTGGTTGAAGGCTCAGGCTCAAAGAGTTGTAGCAAATGGGGTAACATCTGGCTGATGACTAGTCACTAGTGGAGTTCCTCAGGGCTTAATTTTAGGGCCAGTTCTCCTCAGTGTTTTTATCAATGACCTATATATGGGTGTTAAAAGCACACTAAGTTTGCCAATGATACTAAATTAGGAGAAGCTGTTGATTCCCTTGAGGGTAGGGAGACCTTACAGAGACATCTTGATAGATTAGAGCACTAGGCAATCACCAACTGTATCAAATAACAAGGACAAATGCTGGATTCTGTACCTGGGATGGTGTAATCCTGCATGTATGTATAGATTGGGGGACAATCTCAGATTGCTAGAGTGCAGCCCTGCAGAAAGGGATCTGAGAGTTTTGGTTGATGGCAAGCTCAATATGAGTCAACAATGTGCCCTGGCAGCCAAAAGGGCCAACTGTATCCTGGGGTGCATTAAGCATAGTATAGACAACCAGTCAAAAGAACTGATTGTGGTACAGCCTCACCTTGAGTACTGTGTGCAGTTTTGGGGTCAACAATATAAGAATAATATAAAAATATTAGAATGTGTCCAAAGAAGGACAACAAAGATGGTGAAAGGACTAGAGGGGATGACTTATGAGGAGAAGCTGAGGATACTCAGTTTGTTCAGCTTAGAGGAGACTAAGGGGTGACCTCATTCCTGTCTACAACTTCCTCATGAGGGGGAGCAGAGAGGGAGGTGCTGATCTTGCTGGTGTCTGGTGATAGGATGTGAGAGAATAGGTTAAAGTTGAGTCAGGGGAAGTTCACACTGGATATTAGGAAACAGTTCTTCACTGAGAGGTTGGTCAAGCACTGGAACAAGCTTTCCAGGGAAGTGGTCATGGCCCCAAGCACATAGGTGTTCAAGAAGCTTTTGGACAATGCTCTTTTATATATACGGTTTAATTCTTAGGTTGCCTTGTGTGGAGTCAGGAGTTGGACTCGATGATCCTCATGGGCCCCTTCCAACTCAGGATATTCTATGATTCTAAGAGGAAAGGTTAAGCATAATTATCCAACAGAACCTCACTCCTTTACCCAATCACGCTATTTATTTTCACAAATCTCCTAAGGACATAATAGCTTTGAGACCTTGAATGACAGCTAAGGGGGCTACGACAGGGTTCAAAATATTAGAAGGAAACTAAGAAACAGCACAACTGCATAAACCTGTTTTTCCTTCAGGAACATAGTAAACACACCTACTCCTGAAACTTTAAATATTGCAATTTTTGATTGGATTTGCTAAAATGTATCTATATACTATCAGGCACTTCAGAGTATGCTTTATATTTCAGCCAGATAAATTGTGTGTGTGTGTGTAGGGATTATGAGAGCTTTCTTCATAGAGGACCTAGAAATTCTAATTGCTCCAAAAACATGCCTTATTTTTCAAGAGAAAACTCCTCATACTTGATGGTGAGGACCAGCAACTAATTACAAATTGTGAGGGGAGAAAAAAAAACACTCCTTGTACTATTTACTGTAGTGAGTATGGCCTACTGCAAGTGTTTCTCATGCTTTTCTCTTCAGCAGATGGTACAGGGCTGTTGTAGAAATTAAGAAAAATAATTACATGGCTGCTGCTGTGATCTGGTATGGCATTTCCTGTTTCTCTCCCTGGTCACCACTGGTCATGTGCTTCTTATGTGTTCTCACAAAGATTTCAGAAGTCTTTTGAAGTGCTAAAGAATTCACATTAGAAGTTCAGTTTATTTGTTTTGCACAATACTTACTTAAAACCTGTATAAAAGGAACAATCTTTGCATTTGAAGAGTTTCTTCCCTCCATGTTTGTCACGGTAATGGCGTCTAATGCTCTTTATGTAACCCGAGGAGAATTCACAAAATTCACAGTTAAGGATAGCTTCTGGTTTTTCCAGTCCTGCAACACTCCCAGAAAGTGGGTTTTGGCTGATGGCATTGCTCCTAGCCAGAACTGCAGACTGGTAGTGGTTCAACTGTTGCTGAACATCAGGGGGTTCTGAGTATGGAGACTCTATAAAGAAAGAGAGAGATAAGTTGTCATTCCAGGTGGGTCAATGAAATTTAATAGGATTCCAGGCCTGCTCCAGCAGGCAGCCTTCTGAAGAGATAAGTGGATTATCATTTCTTCATCTCCTGATTTGTATTCTACAATGTAGGAGGTGGTCAGTTGACATGAGGCTTTTTAAATATGATCTGGGGAGGGATAAATATATGAGAGTAACCTATAAAAGACAGAAAGAAAAAGGAAATGGATGCAATATTTCACTGCCCTTATACAACCCAATAGAAGGCTATCACACCATTTTAATGATATTTAAAAAAACATAGACTAGATATGTTTCAGCACACAAACTGAAAACTAGAAAACTTAATTAAAAAAAAAAGGGGGGGGGAGAGAA
>NW_010226357.1:0-4215 GCF_000690775.1 Eurypyga helias
TTTCCTGCTGTAATTTAACCCTTACGTATCTGGTGCCCAAGCTGCTTGTAGGATTGCTCCCACACACTTGAAGTGATAGAAGTTAGTTTGAGACTTTGCATCTACATAAACAAAGACCTGTTTTGTCAAAAGGACACTGGGATTTTGTGCAGGTACTTCAGGCACAGGTGATAATTACTTCAACCAGCACAGCGGCAGGAAATACTTATGTATTTCTATGCAATATGCACTTAACCTTTAAGTCAGTGTCACTGCAGCATTTTTTGCTATGAGTGCAGCCATCAAAATACAAATAAATGCCTCTTTAATTGGTTGACTACCTTTAGCACTCTCACTGCAGCTCTCAGCTATCGCATTTCTTGTGATGCAGCCTTCATTATTAGCAATGACACAGTAGAAAAGCGGCAAACAGCTACTGAATGTGTATCTCCTCCACTGCCTGTCCTACCAGTACCCAAAAAATCCCAACCTTATGATTCTCCCAACATCTTAGGGTCTTGTCCCCCAGCACAGCAGTTCTCACAGGCCAACTGCACAGTCAGTACAGTACAGGTCTGCTCTCCTGGCAGTCCTACAGCAATCTAGAGAACAAGAAATGGAAAACAAGATGGAGGGTTGAAGAGACACTTACTCTTTCTCTTTGCTTTCTTTTTCCACTTGAGTGAGACATTCCCATTTTTCCTCCTGCTTCTTCCTACACATCACAAGGACCATGTCTGTCTTTATCTGTATGGTGAACAGCAACAGGAAGGAGCTTAGAATGCTTTGTAAAGGGATGCTGCTTACAACCACAGTGAATAAGGTTAGCTTACCACACAGAACTCGTTCTATATTCACAAGTTCCTGAAACATTTAGCTCCGCTACTGATTATGTACCATATTGAAATGACACTATGTACTCAGCTTTGGGATACAAAGCATTAACTTCTTTGTGGACAGTTTAAATGGCATGATTAATATAATACTAGTACGGTACTACAGTACCCATACAGAAGAACATGCAGTGCTGCAGAAACACCAATCTGTTTCTCAGGATAGTCTGGTACAGGGTGGCTGTATTTGCTGGACTTCTCCAAGAATACCAAGTTCAGGTACAGGCTCTCCCCATTTATTTCTCCAAGGATACGAAACTATTTTTAGGGCATTGCTTAATCTTGCAGTAAGTCCACATGTTACAAGAATGCTTAATTGCAACCCTGACCCACACCAATCAGTGTTTCTCAGGATGCTAAAGGTACTCAGGATAGTCTGGTACAGGGTGGCTGTATTTGCTGGACTTCTCCAAGAATACCAAGTTCAGGTACAGGCTCTCCCAATTTATTTCTCCAAGGATACGAAACTATTTTTAGGGCATTGCTTAATCTTGCAGTAAGTCCACATGTTACAAGAATGCTTAATTGCAACCCTGACCCAATTTCCCAAAGAACTCCTGCACGCCACAGCAGACAAGAGCCTGCTGGAGCGTTAGCTCAGCTGAGCATGTACGTGACCACTGCTCACTTCTAAGACACATTAAAAATCACCAGAGCACCACTCTCATTTATTTCAGTAGTTTTAATTTTACCCTGTCCTAGTTTTAGGGCAGTTTCAAACTGAACTGTTATTTCTTCACATCTGATATCACTAAGTACAGCATACAAGGTATTTGGGACACCACTAAGCCCAGAGAGGTGCTAGGAGTAGCAGCATATGGGCACTGTCACCAGTGGCAGCCATCAGCAGTAAAGTGTTACTAGTGTTCACTTCTGGAACAACACACCCTTACAGAGGAGGTTTCAGACTTTGCTTTAGGTTTTATGCAGATTGAAGCTTCCCAAGATTTCAGTCTGCTTACAAATATTTTAGGCCTTAAAATTGCAAAGAATTTCTCAGAGATACTAAAAGCACAAAGATGCAAACAGATGCTTAGTGGAATTTTCTGCTTAATTATTTCTGAAATTCTACTGGACAGCTATTAAAAAAAAACCAAACAATATCCAGACGTGATCTTTTGAAATAGAAGCCCATGGATTCCAGAAAATAATTCCACGATTATGTAAATTACAGATTAATAAAAACCATGTTTGCGGTGAAGAAATTTCATACACCTAAGGGAGGGACTGAAGGTTAGTATTGAGTCTCTTGAACTTTGAACCAGAGTCACGCAATGAACTTCGAGGGACCTACATGTCTCTTAACAGACAAGGTGCACTGACCTTTCTCGAGCTGCCTTCCACAGAGATGGGTTTCAGGAGGTTGTTGAAGGTCATGGTGTAATTCTTCCCGTTCAGATTCTTCACTAGCAGATCAAATGACCTGGAACCAGAAAGTAGAGGGAGGAAGGGCAGAAATATTCCAAGCACTGCAGGACTATTGTGCCTTGCCACCAAAAACAGTGTCTGAAAGCCTTTAGCAGGTGTACTTCTTGGGAAAGCATGTCAACAGGCTTAATTACTTCCTTCCCAGGGCTCACAAATCTTCAGTTGGATTTAATACTGAGGACTTAAAAGGACCTATCCAGACTTCAAATCAAATCAAGGGTTCTTTCTACCTCACTGATCTCCCTCAACCTTGGAAAGGCAGGTTTACTTAATGTACACTCCAGTTCCACCACCATCAAAAACCAGGGCTAGTGCTACATATCCTGTCAAGTGTGATGAGGTGCAACAGCTACCTCATTGTAAAATGAAAACACGCTGATATCCTCTAAGGAGTTATGCTTAAGGGTTTGTGGTAAGTGCTACTAAAAGCTAATACTGCTCAAGTTTAAAAACAAAAAAACAAAAACAAAACCCAACACACAGGCTGAAGGGATGGGGAGCAAGGGCTAATCCAAAATAGAACTCAATACGTGGTTGCACTTCAAACAGTGTTCTTCACCGATGATGTCCCCTGTGAAATGGTGCAACACAACAAACTCACCTCTCTGTGAAATTCACCTGCACATTCTCAGCTGGAAGCTTCTGGACTCCATTTAAAGAGATGTAAATCTTAATAAACTTATCTGACTGATCCCAACCTGCAATGAAAAAGAAGATAAAATTCTACCTTTTCTCCATAATCTTCATGCATTCCACTTCAACTCCCTCTGCAAAATCTTCTAGAAACAAGTAGGAATTCTGCCTTACTGGAACATTCTTCAGAGCGATAAGGGAAAGACATGAATTACTCAGGAATAACTTGAGAGCAAAAGCAGGTCCTCACATGCAGCCCTGTTCCCCAGCATCTGCAACTTTGGCTAAAAAACACCTACCAGCTCAGGTAGAAGGAGAGTAACCCTCTCTGTGCAGGGGGAGTCAGAGGTAGCTGTCTACTTTTGCTGCAGTTTCCCTGACCCACTTTTTCCCCTGCTCCCCGCATAACAAGTATCTTGAGCAATTCCCTCTCCTTTCACCTACATGGTGAGCAGAGAGGCCAAAGCTCACTCTTACATTTCCTGCCAAGCACTAAGCAATGGAGAAATACTAGTTGGTACACCAGGGACTGTTGATGCATCCCACCAGTTCTATCACACAAACACGCTGTGCTGGGATGGCACAGTAAGCACGTAGTAGCTTTTAAAGTGGGATCTCCAGTATGAAACAAACACTGAAGAAGGCTTCTTTGTAACGCAAAGTGGCAGCACAACTCACATTAACACCACCCTGCCTTCTCTTCAGAGAGATGCTGGAGCTCTAGTAAGCGTTCAGAAAAGTAATCCTACCATAATTGTTTATTTTCACCGTGTACCCTCCCAGTGATGACTTTTCTTCCTCTGCCAAGTCTTTTGGCTTCGGTGAAGGCTGATTCTTGATTTCTAGCTCTAATTTGTGTTTCTCTGTCATCAGGACATCACAAAGTCGCTTCCTCGTGGCTTTCGTAAGCAATTCTTTAACCTCTTCCAAATCTTTCTGCAACTGATTCAAGAATAAAAGATCGCACACACGCATTAGATACACTTTTCACTCAATGTTCACAGCTTAGCTCTTTCAGTTAATACGTTTTCAAGTTTCCCAGGTGGAGCAGTTTCAGGTTTATCAAGTCAGTAGTTTCCTCTCCCGCTACACCCCGTTAAGCACAAAGCGCCCCGTTCCTCACTTCCCGGCCATTCTGCTTCCACTTGTCGGGCAGTATTTCAAGGGTTAACCCTGCCATCAGTTAAGATCCGATAAAGATTCGGCAGGTCCTCAGCGGGGCCTGGGCCGTGCTAGGAGCGCGCAGCACCGTGTCGGGAAGAGACACCCGCAGCGCCCAGCC
>NW_010226358.1:0-12117 GCF_000690775.1 Eurypyga helias
GGGCTGGGGCCGTGCGGGCACCTGGCGCCCAAGCGGCACGGTCGGCCTCGGCCTGGCAGCCGGTCAGGGGGAAGAATAAAGAAAACAACATGTTTGAGGTTTCAGGAACAGTGCGTGCTGGCTGCATGGATTCCCCATCCCGTTAACAGCGCCGGCAGCTGAAGCTGTCTCTCTCTGCTAGGCTTGGCCTTCCAGCGAACATAGAGCTGGAAGCGGTACCTCACCTCCCCTGCTTCCCAGCTGGGAGTATGGCGGTGTTTGAGCGCTTTTCCTCGCTTCCAGGAGCGGCTCTGTTCACCTTCGTTTGCCTGAAAGGGTATGAGGTGGGAGGCCAGTGTAGTTATGAGAAGCATCATCTAAAATGCAGTCGTTCTCACCGAGCAGAAGTAAAGGTTTAAACCGTTCACTGCGTTGGGAGAATGCCGAATAGAAGTGATGTGATGGTAACACGCACGTCTGTGTTTTGTTTGTAGCCCAAAATGTTCCAAACTCTGATTGGGAAAAGAAGGTCACGGAATACTTCAAGGAGAAATTGAAAGAAAATAACGCTACTAACTGGGTAAGATAGTTTTATTCTTTTAGAGTTATGTCTTTCTTAACTTTCATTCTTTTTACCTCTTAATTATTGCAAAGACACATTTTTGGTTTGTCCTTTTCGAGAGAGGGACGATTCTGAATTTTAGGCCTAAACTTTGTGATACATTATTTACATCTCGGCTTCTTTGATCTCTGTAAACCAGCGCTGTAATATCCTGCCTGACACGGAGAACCCAATCCACTTGACTTCAGTGTGCTGTTTGCCCAGGGCCACAACTGCTGAACGCTGCCGAGTTGCAGTGCAGTCCAGTAGATGGCAGGAGCTGACAAATACTGTCATTTTTTGGAAGTGTTAATGCCTGCCCTTGACTACTGTGAGTCTGCAGTAAGTGTTTGTACGCCACAGCTGCTGTTTATAAACCCTTCTGCTCACGAGCTTTTATCGTGATTCTACATACTTTGTGCTGGTTGAAGAAATAGCTGCTCAGGCTTTTGGGGTTTAGGAAAAATACTTTCTGCTAAAACTGCTGTATTGGGCTGGATCAGGCCTGGTTTTTGCAGTCTAACAGGAAAGCTATGCTTTAGGTTTAAAAGGAAAGTTTGCACAGGACTTCAAAAGTTGATATTTTTCTTAAAGACTGTGGTGAAAACAGCATCATGGAACATTAAGTGGATTAGAAACATTCATATCAAATCTTTTCTACTTCTGGATAAAAAAAAAAGTGAAAATTATTAGGGTTTTTTTTTCTTGGTCAGTGAGAGTATGCTGTAATTCGTATTTCAATTACAGTTTAAATCAAAGTGAAGATGGCAAAATTGTGTTAAATTTACAATATTGAAGGAATTTAAAGCGCATTTACCTTAAGAGAAACAGGAGGGTATATATGTTTGTTTGTTAAAACGCTGTTTCCTCAAGGGCCACTTCAGGGTTTTGTTGCATTTTCATGTTGGATGTGGGTTTTTTTTAACAGTTTATCTTCAAAATCAGAAAACTCCATTCTTAGTGCAAGTCTTGTTATTTCAAGTTACACCATATGCATTGATTTTTTTTTTCCCCCTTATGTTTTTCCGTCCTCGTATAAACATATGTGTGAAAGGCTCCAGCAATGTGCACTTTGAAGTCAACATACAGGTTTTCCACAGCCTTTTGTTATGAGCAAGTGTACAGGCAATTGCTGTGGTACCACTGGTACTTAACACATGGTAAAAGTACTGCTGAGTGGGAATAAGATAAGTAATGAATTTTATTTAATACTGCAGCTGCAATAATTTCAAGTTGAAGAGTTAGTTTCAAATGTTGTCTGGTTTTCATACAGTTTCAATGACTCAGAATCATTTCTTTTATCGTCCAGTATCATGACTGAGATATGAACAGGGCTGGTGGCTTTGAACTGGAAGGATTTGGGAACTGTTTGAAGTGTCTGATAATTGTAACTATTATCTGTAACAGCTGTTACAGAAACTTCTGGTGTTGAGATATACACACTTTGTTACTGCCTGGATTAGGGCAGGAGATGCACTCAGAAAATATCAAGTGTGTTACCTGCTGGGACACTGAATTGTCAGAGGCAATTAATCATATCTCCAATAACAACCAACTAAACAGTAGGATGTACCGGTTGATCAGAGAATAAATTGGTGACAGCTTTTGTACTGGTTTTGACTTACTTCAGAGCATTTCTTAATATATACCAGTTGTCTAAAATAAACTTTTTTATAGGTACCATCACTGAACGATGTCCCTGTACATTACCTAAAACCCAACAGTTTAGTGAAATTTCGCTGCATGGTTCAAGATATGTTTGATCCTGAGTTTTACACAGGAGTGTATGAAACAGTTGACCTAAACACAAACGCACGTGTAAGTGAAATACTGACTTATTATTTTGGTAAATGTTTTTTTTTTTCATTATTAATTTCATTCTAGTCCTATCTCTCTAGTTTCTGAATGAAACCTAAGGAGTCTGGACACTGTTGAATAGTAACTCTGTTTATATAGCTCAAATGGCATTGGTAATACCTCATTTCTTAAAATTCTGTTGAGGAATAAAAAATACTAAAGCAACGAGTGCTTCGGCAGTATGTCTCTGAGGGACTTTTGGTGTAAGTAATTCATACTTGGGATGCTGTCAGAAACAGAATGATTGCATTGCCTTTTCCTTCTTGGCAGGTCTTGCATTTTGGTAAATACAGAGATGTGGCAGAATGTGGGGTAAGTTACATGGATTTTGAGGTGAAATATTAGAAAGATGCAGTTTATAAATGCAGTGTAGCTTATTTGGTACTCACCAGTGCATTCCTGGAAAGACTCCCTTAAAATGCAGATCTCGGGTTTGGAAAGCAGAGTATTGTTAACTGCTTGTGGGCATTCTCAGTTCAGTAGGCTTCCAGTTGTTTGTTGTATTTAAAATTTGTTTTGCCTGGAGGGAAGAGGGGAAGTGCTCTTGATCTTGAAACTTTCTGCTGTGGAAAATAATTGACTTTTGATAGTGCAGCGTGGTTGGAATCAAAGCGCTGCAGATACAATCTGCCTGGATTCACTGCTTCATGAGTATGTGGTCTTGCATGTTTCTTGTAACTTCTGGCTGAATAACTGAATCTGTGGGATTAGTTTAAAAGAAGAAAACAAACTGTAATCAGATTTTTAACAAGGTTTCTATTGGTATTCTAGCCCCAGCAGGAAATTGATTTCAACTCGTCAAAAACAGTCACCTCGGAGAGACAGACTTTCTACTGTGTTCCAGTGCCTGGCGAATCAGCATGGGTGAAAGAAATATCTTTTTTGACTGAGCTGGTGCTCTGTTATACCAACGGTGAACACCAACTCTTTCATTAGATTAAAGGAGAGAAGTTCATTTGAAGTTTCTTTAATTTTGGGTGAATCAGGAGAGGTGGTAGGTGTAGAAAAAGGAAAAGTTGATGTGGTGTGCTATAAGCACAAAGAGGATGCAAATTAATTTTGGACCATTGCTTTTTGGTTAAGTGGGGATTTAGACTAGTTTTTTGTGTTTGCCTGGGAGGATCTTGAAAGTCACTGTTCACTTCTATTTGCAAAAAATTAGAGAAAGAGGAACTTCAGTTGAGCCGTGGGCATTCCATCAGCATTTTCTGGGTAAATGAGGACACTATTACATAGTGAGTGTCTCCTGCAAGAGCCTCTAAAAACATCTGTACCTGAGCATATTAAGCAAATAATTCCTGGTAAATGAAGTATTCTGATTATAATCGTTTGACTACAGTAGGTCATTTTCTTGAGTGCAGGAAACACTTTGGGAAGAAACAAATCATCTTTAGTTTCTCCTAGTAAATGGAAGTTGAATTATCTGAGTGAAATAGACACAGGATGCTTATTTTAACATCTTCTAGGAATTTTATATTCTCTTCTCCAAGGGAATGGACAAGAGGTCTAGAAAACTTGAGACGTGGAAAAAAAAAGATGGTAAATCTATAATAATTTGGTATTTCATCAGGCTTTAAGAAAACTACTACTTGTCGTTGGCACAGAATGCCAATGCAATTTTAAGATTAAGCTAACACAATTTTTGTAATAAAATTCTTGATAAGAGTTGGTCTTTGAATGAAGCTTCCAGCAAAGGACGGCAGCAATGGGAATTTAAAGGGAGCCTCATTTTTATAAAAAGAGTGAACTCAATTTCAGTGTTTGCCCATCATGCTAAAAAAAGGAAAAGTGTATTAGCTTTTTCAAAATTAATTTACAAGTGTATATTGCTAGTACCTTACGAGTATGGTAACATTTCCTACGTGGTTTTTTTTTAAGTAATAATGATTGTATCAGAGAGCAGGTCTTTAAATAGTATAATAATGTCTGTTCTTCAGGGTTGAGGTGTGGGAAAGGAAAAATTCTTGACATTTTGAGTTGCACCTCACCACAAGCATGTTCTCTGGGCATAAAAAAAAAATAATCCTCTTTTAGAGATTGATAGTGGAATAGCACACAGTGTCTTATTTCCTGTTGTCAACAAAGCCAGCGACTGCCGTATACTTCTTCAGATACATAAATAGCCTGCTTAAGAGCTGACATCTAGATAACAATTTGAATCATTCTTTTAATGTCTTGCTCAAATAGTATAACAGCATTTGGATTTAAAAAAAACACCACAAATATACTTTGCTTGCATTTTCTGAATTAAGCCTGTGATTTGTCCTTAATCCACAATTCTACGCGTATATGAGTGCAAGCCAAGCTCGAGTGAGTCCTTCGACGTCCTACACGCCAAGTCGCCACAAGAGGAGCTATGAGGAAGATGAGGATATGGACCTACATCCATCTAAACAGAAAGAGCAACATACGGGTAATAGTCGTTCTTGAGAACAGTTGTTTGTAAAAACTTCGTTTGCAAGAATTGAAATACTTGCTGTTGTTGGAGTCGGTAGTGTCACTGCAGCCTGCGTAACGGCTTTGGTGGCTTTGTTGAAGTCACCAGGGGTTTAAGCTGAAGTAGTGTGGGAGAGCCTTTGGCGTTGCACATATACTGTGTGACTTGTTGGTATCACTTTCTGGAGTTAATTCCTAAAATGAATATCGTATCATGTACAGCAGCACTTGTGTATGGCCTTTTATATATAGCAGCACCCAAACAGTTTGTTACAGGGGGCTGAAATTGAGCGGTTCTTGTTTGGATTCCCACTCCGCTGCAGATTTCATGGTAATCTGGGGAAAATCATGTCATTTTTTCTCTCTCACTCTGTGTGGATCTTGCTGTATAAATTGAAGCCGTACTATGCATCAATCAGGTGCTGATTTTCTACAAACAGTAGTATATGTCTAAAAAATACCTCCCAGCCTTACCTTGTTTTTAACGTGATTTACTAATCCAGCTTCATAAAGGAACCAGTTTAATAGCAGACACTTGTAGCATCCTGCAGAAAGCTGTTAACCTTTGAAGAGGATGGCGTTTCGAACGCTAGCAGCGTTCAGATGGTGTGCAGTTCGTTCTTGTGTTGTAATCAGTCTGTAAACTGTTTTGACGCCCATCTGTGGAGATGCCACTTAAACTGGCATGTAGGGTTTCTTGGAGATTCTGGCAAGTTTTCTTTTGAACAAGAGAAAGTGGACAGTTTAAAATTGTCAGTCCTGTTAAAGGAAAAAAAAATGTAGAATCTGTTGCTTTCTTTTGTTTGGTGTTCTGTGTCTATCGGGTTTGTTAGCCAAATTCGGATTATTCCTTCTGTGTTCTTACCAATTGGCAAGATGGTTTAGACTTGTTTGTCTTCATACTCAGACTGATTAATTGTAGAAGGATTTTTACAGCTCTATTACTGCTCTCACCTTTAAGAACTACCTAGCTGTTTTAAACCTGAGGTGCAGAGAAAATGTTACCTTTGCAGTTTTCTAAGACACATAGATCTTTGCCAGTACTCTCATTCACACTTAACTTGATAATATAAAATACACATTTGTGAGACTTTTCTGATTAAGACTATCTTCTGTTAAATGTATTGCATTGTTAGATATTTCTGCCTCAGACATCTTGTTAAATTAGTTTAATTCTATGTTGTTCGCTGCAGGAAGTTGTTCACTTTTGCATTTCTGTTTAAAGAGCCTACAAATCCTGTATTTTTCAGGCAGTGGAGGTGATATCCATGGATGTGTGGAGCCAAAGAGATTAGAAACAGAAGCTTCTGCCGGTCATCATCTTGCTTCTACCAACTGCTCCCCTCCACTTGACCTTAATTTTCCATTGCCAGGAGAGAAGGGACCAGCATGTCTTGTAAAGGTAACTGAAGTGGAGAGATGATGAGCATGGCTGTGGCCTCAGTGAGGCAGGCAGAATCTGAAGGTAGAATGTAAGTAGTGAGTTTTGCATTGAGTTATAGGTACAGAAATTCTCTCTTGAGTCCAGAATTTTGTTTCTACAGATAATTAGATTGTTTCTCTGCACTATTGCATTGTTTCTCTTTGTGAGTGCTGTACTTGAATTGCTTGAATCCTTCAGCAGCACTTCCTAGTAGCAAGAGCTCGAATAAGAGTAAGTCCATTACTAGATGCTTGAGATTGTAGCTGGTATTGACTCCTGGTATTTTGCTTTTAGGATTTGTCCTCTAAAGGGAAAGAAGTTGTGATGGAACAAGGCAAAAAACTAATAAACTACACATTTTTGTATAGTATTTGAAATAGTCTTTGAATCACTAGTACGCTGTATTGACTGTGAAACTACCAACACATCGTTTCTATGCTGTGACTGTGTTGAATGCTCTCTTATTCAGCAGATCTTGATAAATCAGAGTAGAACACAATGGTTTACATCTGTGTGGCAAAAGAATGCCAACAGGAAAAAGCATGCAATCGTAGGAACTCATTTTTCCAAAGTAAGCTTACTTACAGCGAGCACTAGGACTGTTCGCAGTCTGCAGCTGAGTTGGAGATTCTTCCTTCGTCTGTGTTTGTGTGCACTCCTGCATCTGACCCATCTGCCCTTGTATTTTATTATTTTCTCTTTGTGGCAGGTCTATGAGAGCTGGGATAGCTTCAAAGTGAATGATGTTCTGGAGGTGTACGGTGTATTGTCTGTGGATCCGGTGCTGAGCATAGTGAACAGTGAAGAGAGGTACGGCTCCCCTGGTGTGTGATCCTGAAAGGAAGGAATCCTTTATCTCAATGAGCAAAATATTTGGGCTTTCCCCTTAATTACAGACAGGGAAATGTGTAAATACATAACAGTTATGCTGAAGAGGTGAATTTTATTGCTTAAAAAAACTTGATGTGGAAAGTGTTAGATCCACCGTCCTGTAAACTGAAGTCCATTGTACTCTGGTACATCCGTAGCCTTGGATACACCATGCATCTTTCTCTAGGTTGTTTTACAGCCTGTAAAGCAGAAAGTGTGACTGTAGCTCAATGTTTTGTACGCTTTCATGCCTATTAAACTTTCAGTCGATGAGTGAACAGCGAACAAATCTTTCAAATAAGCTTTAAAGTTATAAAACGTCCTTTAGAAATAATTTGTGAGTCCCTGAAAGTTGTTACCTTAAACAGCTCTGTAAAATATATTTTTTAAAAAATTACATGTGCATAGAGAGTGAAAGTGATCAAAAGGAGTATGAACTGGGTTGATTTTTTTTCATTAATTAGGGTATATCATCACATTATACTGCTGATCAAAAATTCCCAATTCACCCACCGTGCTGCACTTACTCGCTTGACAAAATACAAAATGATCCAGAACAACAGAAGAAGTCAATTCTAACGTTGGTTCTGCTGATGTCTTGAACCATTGCACCTCAAATCATTTCTGTTGGTGCTTGTATCTTTCCAAAAAGCACCATATGGGGAGGGCAGCGTGATTCCTTTCTAGTGCCAGCTTCTTAAAAGCCTGGTCAGCTGCTTTTGGTTATCATCAGCCTGACAGCCGATCCCAGACTGACAGCTCTGTTGGTCTGTCATGGGTTTTGTTCCTGCATAAATAGTATGGTGGCATTCAGAGATCTTTGGAATGCAAATGAAAGATCTCTTCTACTGGAAAGAGGGGATAGTCTGTTGGTGGACTGCTGAAGAGGCCTTGAAGTTATGCAGCGTTTCAGCTTTGAAAACCAGTGCGAGTACTAAGCTTTATTACCATAGATAGCAAAACCTTAGGGATTTTAGTTTCTACTTAACAAATGAAAACCACCTGGAAGGAATTTTGTAAGGTGCCAAGAGCAAAGCCTGTGTATCTGAACACTCAGTGTAAGAGGTAATACCTTCAAGTTTGAGCTGAGGTTTATTTACTCATTTTGTTTTTCACTCAGCCACTGATAGACCTGTTATGTGACTGTCTAGAAGAGCTTATTGTCAGGCTCCAGAACCTGGTGGAATGTGAAAATCCCACATGTGCATACACAGACAAATGTAATAAATCACTACCTTACTTTCGTAAAAGTTCCTGTTTAGACTTCATTCAGTACACACTGGACAGAACATCTGTAGCTTTATCTCATTTAATGGTGCAGCAAACAGTAAATGTGGTTTTGTTTGCTATGTTTGGGTTTGGGCTTTTTTTTAGTTTTTTTTTTTTTTTCAGAAACGTAAGATTTGATTATTTTCTGAAAATAATAGAATCCGGATTTTTTTGGTCAGACTTGCTTTGGCATTTCTGTGTCATCAGAAAATTGTGATTCAGGTCTTTATAAAAATCATAGGGAAGGTAGTTTGAATATGGGAGGAGTCAACAGGAGCTGGGAGCGGATGTTGTTTGTGCCAACTGCTCTGTTCTTGGCCTGCTTCCAGCTGCTGTTAGATGGAGAGAAATTTGTGTGGAATGCTTCTAAATCCAGTATGCTGTGCCCTTTCCTAGGGACAGCTCAACCCTCGATCCGATGGAGTGTATGGACACAACAGAAGAACAGCGAGTACACAGTCCTCCAGCCTCGTTAGTCCCTAGAATCCATGTGATTTTGGCACAGAAGTTACAGCACATTAACCCATTACTGCCTGCTTGCCTTAATGAAGAGGAGAGTAAAACCTGTGAGTATCCGAGCTCGACCTCTCTCTGTATTTGTAAATGTGCGGTGTCCTGGTACAGGTGAACGAGCACTTTTCTGCTCTGACACAAAAGCATGAATGGCAGGGCTTGAATTTAAATCTTGTTAAATGGAGGAACCATTCAACACAATGGGACAGGACATGATGCAAGTGTGTGTGTTTGTGATGCTTTTGTGTTTATTTTTCTGAAATTAATGTGATTTGTATGAAACCTGGGTTTGCATTCTGCGTGCTCAAGAATTTTACCAAGTTGTTCAACCGTAAGATTTTCTTTGCTCTCAGATGGCGTAGTGAATTGCTGGTAAATTAGATTTCCCATTTGCTATAAAAGTGAAAATAAGAAACATACCAACAACACAAAATGCTGTGAAGATAAGGCAATTCTGGTTTTAAGTAACTGCACTATTCGTTGTGGCCTGTTTGACCGTTATGTTTTTGTCATTGAATTATTGCATGCAAACCTCTGCATTATGTTTATCATTTTTTCCTCGCGTGCCTTGTATTGGTTGCCTTGAGCTGTGCTGCGTGTAAGGGTTTGGTGGGTTTTCTGCCTTTAATGTAGTATGGATAGGCTATTGTTTTTAGAAATGCATCTCCAACCTTTACAGCCTTCTGCAAGTGCATTACACAATATGTAATTAAAAAACAAAGGAATTGTTTTAATTGAATTCCAAGGAAATGTGCAGGCAAGTTATCCAAAGCTGGTAATTACTCAGTTGGTAAATGTTTATTTTTCCTAGACTGCTTTGGAGTAACCATTTTTCTTCATCACACTGTAATGGAAAAAAAAGATTTGTATAGAGGGAAGAGGGTGAGGAACAGCACCTTTTTCTGACATTGGTTGTCTTCTCTTTCATCAGTTGTTTCTAATTTCATGTCTGAGGTGTCACCGGTGAGAGCAGAGTTGCTTGGGTTCCTCACCCACGCCCTCTTGGGAGACAGTTTGGCTGCTGAGTACCTTATATTGCATCTCATCTCTACAGTGTAAGTATTTACGTGTTTGCTGAGAATTTATATATTCCTCTGGTAAAAGAAATCTTTTATGGGTTTCTTCACCACTCTGCAAGTAACTGGCAGAAATAGCTTAAATGGTACTTATTCCGGTAGTGCTTTGTCCAGCTGGAGTTGTCCTGTCATAACAGAGTAAAGAGAGTGCATTGTCTGAAATAACAGTAAGTTTTTTGTTAAAAGGCCAGTTTTGTGGCAGTGAGTCCTTTGTGTTCCTTTGAGAGCTGGACAAAACCTCCAAGATACACTTTTAAACAGAGGTATGGAAGTATCTTATCTCCAGCTTCTTGGATGAGTAGGACATGCAACTGACTTGTCCAAGACGGGCATCTTCCTGGCTGATTTAAGTGGATTTGCGTAACTTCCCCCCCTTAGGTTGGTCTCAGCTGCCACTGGAGGAAAGAGCAGCATCCTTTGACTCATTAAAACTTTGGATGTGAAACTTCACACAATGTGTTTTGATTAGATTAAGTACATCTGTAAGGCTCAAATTTCCTTTTAGTCTTTCCTTAAAAAGAAAGCGGATGCCATTTTCTACCCAAAGAAAAGTAATTTCTTGGTAAATAAACCACTTGTTTTACCGTTTTCAAAAATTCTGCTAGGAGGTGAGTAGCACAGCACGCATTTAACAGGAGTGTTTACAGAGCGGTAATTGGGCTCAGCATCTTACCTTTCCCATCCCTGCAACCCGCATGGAAAAAGCCACGACTGATGCGTAAACAGAGAGGAATCTCCGCGAGACAGGTGGAATCAGGGTAGACCCAACCCTAATGCCAGGGCAACGTCATCGTGAGCCGACAGGATTGACGGTGGCTCTGTGTTTACAGCCTTGTCCCCCTGTAAATACACGTACTCGGATACCAGTATGCTTGCTTGGTTTCAATTCTGTGCACACTTTGTTCTGCATAGTGGGGCTGTGAATGCTCTTACAGACTAGACTGTGTTTTCTCTCTTAGCTGATCTCACAAAAAAGTTGAGATTTGTCAAGAATGAGGAGAAGATGTGCAGTAAGAAGAGGGAGAGGAGAGCTGAGGGCAGGTAAAGGAAGCAGACAAGCATGATAAAAGCAGGGAATTGAGACTGGGCAGTGAGAAAGGAAAAGGATGACGTGTTTACTGAGTAACAGTAGAGCACAAGGACAACAGAACTTCTGGCAGACACACTGCAGGACCTGCAGCACTACAGATGCAGTGCTGCAAAGCCTTCCAAAGCAGCCTTCAGCTGAACCTAGCTCCTGAGACACCAGAGAAGGAAGAAAAGGTGGCTGTTACTTCTATAGGTATCAGTACTGAAATCCTGCAAGCTGTCAGGGCTACTGTACCACACTCGGACTGATTGATACCTGTATTCACCACGGTAATCAGATGCTTTGCCTCACCTCTGTTGTTTTGGCTTTAGTTATGCAAGACGAGATGTGCTTCCTCTGGGAAAATTCACGGTCAACTTGAGCGGATGTCCGAGAAACAGCATCTTCACAGAGCACATCTACCGCCTTATCCAGCAGCTCGTTCCAGCGGTAAAAATAATGGCACTGTGGTGCTTTAATATTCCTGATGTTGGACTAATGGTTCCAAGTAAACCATAGTTTCGTTAAGGGCAGGCTTCTTAAACGCAGGCTCTCGCTATCCGTGCGGAGGGCAGATAAACACGGAGATGCAGCTTGCCTGTTGGTTGAAGCCTCTCTTTATCTAGTCACCTAGGATGAATATGGAATAAAATCATATCCTCATCAGGACTAAACTGACAGACAGGGGCTGCATACTTTGTGTTTCTGGATTGACACGTTTAGACATTGAGGTCATTTAATTATTGTGTAAACAGTAAGTTTGTCCCCAGGTTTGTGAATACTGTTCTGCAGAAAATTCATAGTAATTCAATGGGGTCATAATAATTGCATCGCTGCAATAAATCTTTTGTTGTTTTGCTCACCCTAGATATGCAATACAGGTGATATGAGTTCTTGCAGCATTGTTTTCCTTTGGGAATTTTTTAAAGTATTTAGCATTTGGACATTTGGGATAAAGTGTATTCTACATCGTAGTAACACATTTTGTTTTACTTACTGTGGAAGCTCAGTTAGAGCTCCTGCT
>NW_010226358.1:12148-32215 GCF_000690775.1 Eurypyga helias
TGGTATTTATTAGGGAAGCTGGAGGAGAGGGAATGTGCTGATTGGTTTCTCTTCCCGTTGCAGTCCTATCGCCTGCAAATGACCGTTGAAAACATGAACCGGTCACGCTTCATCCCACGCAAAGACTACGCAGCTAATCGCTTGGTCAGCGGCGTGTTGCAGCTTGCCAGCAACACCTCCCTTGTAGTAGATGAGACTCAGCTGGAGCAAGGACAGCTTGACACAACAGGTAGGCATCTTGTGGGTAGTTTGTAAAAAAAAAAATCTCATCTGAAAGGTTAAAAATGAATGTATTTATTGATCTATTCTAAGTCAATGGTGCCAATTGTGTCCCAGTGATAGTTTTCTGTTAGAAAGCTGTTGTGGTTTCCATAGCCTCTTTCACTGTTTGACTAGCCTCCTGCTAGTCTCCAGCCTTCTCAGAAAGCTTACAGCTTGATCTCCTGGGGTTTTTCCCTATTTTACATTCTGGAAGTTTCTGGTATTTTGCTCAGAAGGGGAAAATATCCCAGAAGTAAACCATAATATTAGATTTGCCTTTCTTTTACTAACTGGACCTTTATTTCCAGTATAGTAAATTAATACTAATTCATTAAAGGCAGGAACATAACAGTAGATGTGTCATTTGATGCAGCAACACCGCTGAAGAGAAATTTGAATTGCCGGGTACATGTCAGTATTTCAGAGGGAGAATTCCCACTGTTAACCAGTTAATTTGTCCATCTTAACTTCCCAGACTTTCAGTAGCGTAGTTCCTGGTAAGGCCAGTGAGCTCTGTAGCAACCCGGCACAAGGACAATGAGTAAGGCTTTCAGCTGCTCTGTTCTTGCTAGCCTGGCTAAGGTGTTCTTTACAGCAAGGCTTCTCTCCCCTCCTGAACTGTTCAGTTACCCTTTCTCTCAGGGAATTGGTAGTGTTCTGTCCCCTTTGGAGGAGAGGTTTTTTTTCCTCTGTAGTTACCTGGCTATGTAGGACCGATGAAGACATTAGGTATTAACACATACTAGGCCAGATAAAATTTAGGTTTGAAATACTTCAAGAATTCTTAATTTTCATCTTAAGAAATGGTTGTCTTCATATGGATGACAACACCACAGGCACAGGAAGAAACAGGATGCCTGCAAGAATTCTTCTACCAGCTTCTCATTAGGAACAGATTTGGAAAAATAATCAGGCCCGACATGTGTAGGTCGAGCTGTCAGTTTGTTCTTGCTTTTCTAGGTGTCCGTAACGTGACAGCACTGGGTAACCTGATAACTTGGCAGAAGGTGGATTATGACTTCAGTTACCACCAGATGGAATTCCCATGCAATATTAATGTTCTTATCACTTCAGAGGGCCGATCGCTCCTACCGGTATGGCAAGGTCTTCCTGAATTTGGGGAATAATTACAGTCGGTAGCTCCTTAGAGCATGCCCTTCCAGAGACAAGTGAACTGCCTTGTGACCAGGGTCGGTGTGAAACTCGCACTAGCTCTCACTCCTGGCTGCAGCCGGGCCAAGAACCTGTGCAGAGGGGAACCAAGAGACTGACCTTCCCTCCTCCTTGGCAGAACAGCTTAGCGAGGGCAAGGCAGGGACTGGAGTTACTAACGCAGCTCACAGCTACAGCCTGCAGCTACGCTGCTACTCAGAGCCGCCTTCTAGTCCAGTCATTTCTGAGGGGATGGGCATATGAATAAAGAGCAACAGATCTGGCCTTGGCCCTAGAAAAAACAGCGGAGCTTAAGCTTACAAATATCTCTTCTCACATTTCAGAACGCAGCGTTTGCTCTCTTGCCTCTAAGTGAAACTGATTCCTGCTTGAGTAAGAGCTTCACCCTGGCTTTTGAAAAGGGAACTGTCTTACCTTAATTCTGGGAAATAGTGACTTCTGTTCCTTTAGAGATTAAATTAGTCTTGGAATAGAAAATTAAAAAAGAAAAAACAAACCAGGATGTCGAAAGAGATGATATGTAATTCTGTTTTTCAGTCAGATTGCCAAGTCCACTTACAACCCCAGATAATCCCACCAAACATGGAGGAGTACATGAACAGCCTCCTAACAGCAGTGCTCCCCTCTGTCTTGAACAAATTTCGCATTTATCTAAGTTTGTTGAGGCTGCTGGACTACAGTATATCTGAGGAAGTGACCAAGGTATGGAAGACTCTTTTAGTGTTTTCTGCTGTATATTCAGACTGAAGGGACCTTAGTAGGAAGCTGCTGTATTTTCCCCTTGCTCTCCCTGCCA
This sequence comes from Eurypyga helias, assembly GCF_000690775.1. Classification (NCBI taxonomy): domain Eukaryota; kingdom Metazoa; phylum Chordata; class Aves; order Eurypygiformes; family Eurypygidae; genus Eurypyga; species Eurypyga helias. The sequence continues at coordinate 14,379 of NW_010226358.1, forward strand.
GTTGTTCTCCTTGAAGTTTTCTAAAACCCAAACAAGTATTTTCTTGTCCAGAACGTGCCTTCAAGGACATGTACTCTTGCGTGGTTCAGTACATGCTCTATAGGCATCCTGCTTTCCAAATCTCACTCTGAACAGTAATTCTTTGCAAAGATGAGAACTAGCCTGGCTTTACGCAGGCTCGCTTCCTGACAGCAACGAGGTGAAATGTTTCTCTTAAAAGGGTCGTTACGGTGTTTGGCTCCTTCAAAGCTCCTCTTGTAGCGTTGATTTTTCCGTGACGCTTAATTGCGTGCTGCGCCGTGCCGTTTACAGGCAGTAGAAGAAGACTTCGTAGAAATGCGGAAGAACGACCCTGAGAGCATAACAGCGGATGATCTGCACAGGACTCTGCTCGTAGCCAGGTGGGTAGCGCCGGTTGTCCCAACGGGAGTCTCTCCCAGCAAGCTGGTAACCAAGTCCGTGCTGGTAGCCTGCAGTTTGGGTGCAGTCGCGTGAGGCTGGCTAGCAGATGATGGCATTGCCTCTTCCTCGCTCCTCTTGCCTAAGGAAAGATCTGGGACAAAATATTTCCTCCCCTCTTTCTTCCCAGCTGATAGGATATGGAGAGAGCTGATAGGATATGGAGAGAAAACTGACTCTGTGCTGTGTTAGCTGATCAAACCTGCCCCGTGCACAAGCTCGGAGTTAACTGCTGTTTCTGTTGGCCTAGGTTCCTGTCTCTCAGCGCCGGGCAGACGACACTGTCGAGAGAGAGGTGGCTGAGAGCGAAACAACTGGAGGCGTTGCGCAAAGCCAGACTTCAGCAGCAAAAATGTGTTAATGGGAACGAACTTTAATATTTTGTGGAAGTTGTGATTTGTCTAATCCCAGAGGGAACCCATACTAAGATTGGAATACTGTTTATACCAGGTTTTGTAGATAATTTGTACCAAAATGTTACAGATATTTACCCTCTCAGTCTGAACACACCTAACTCTGTTCAGCCAGTTAAACATATTTTATGAAACTCTTTTTGAGCCTGTTTTGTAATTGAAAATTGGTAACAATGAGCAAATTGTTTGATATTAAACTTTACACAACATCAGTATTAAAGTTATTTCCTTTAATAACAAAAAAATTTAACCCAGAGCCCTTCATAGGCAGCAGTGAGGCTCCATTCTGGAATCAGTTTGTGATGTGATTCTTGAACACTGAGTTTTGAGTGTTGGAGGTTTTGGTAACCAGCCGGCAAAGTACCGGAGACACTGGTAGCCAGAGCTGGATTGTTGGTGAGCTCAGGCACGTCGTGCTCAAAGCAGCAGCGTAAGTGTGATTACATTGTGCTATAACTAAGGGATTTGATTGTATCCAGGGCAAGGTTCCAGCATGAAATACAGCTTGTTCTGTGAGAAGACCGTGACTAACTTCTCCAGTCTCTGGGGAGAGCTTTAAAAAAAAAGAGTTGTGCCACAATAAAGAGAAAGGAGTGAGAGGACAATTGGTGATACTCACATACAAACTGTATCTTATTTCTACATGACAGGTAACACTGTGTTTCAAACGTTGGAATAATACCAAGTAAGTGTTAAGAATTGTCTCTATATACCTTACTCCTGCTCTCCCTTTGAGCTGTTTTTCAGAGAATGTCGTGCCCTTGCTACCCCGTTAAATCACAAGTTGCAGGATGAGTTTAAGTAGTGAAACATTAAACCAAGATGGAGCTGGAGTGACTGAGACAGACTGTAGGAGTAGGGAGGGTTTGTGGAGCCAGCCTGCAAGGGGCAGCGATGCAGTTAACTCTACGTTGTGCTTCAATTCATCCTTCTCTGAACAAGAAAAAAGGCTCCTGCCAAATTTACGTTAAGCTGATACCACCTTTACTTGGTGCTTTAGTGTCAGATAAGCCATGGCAGTGATTCTCTCCCATGTTTCACATCTTGTAAGCAGGAAGGAGATGATAGTTGTGGAATACTGAGCAAAAAGGAATGAACCAGAACAGCAGAGCGGGAATTACTTTCCAGGAAGATCTGCCCCAGGCTGTTGACTAAGCCACGTGGGTTGTTTTAAAAGTAAGAGAGAGCTCCCAGCTATTCGTACCCTTCCCCCTGCAGGACACAGACTGTAGAAGTCACCAAGTGAATGTTTGTACAGATCAGTTTCTCTCTCTTTCTCCTACCAAAATATTAGCAAAATACTTGGAATGTCCTCTCGCTCCTCCAGACCCTTTACAAGTACCAAGGCTTAGGCAGCTCTTAAGGAGTGTCCCTCATAAATCTGTCTTCTCACCTCCCTCCTGAGGCCAGGGCTGTAGCAGTGCAATGCTCGAGGAAAAGGATAAAGGACTTGTCAGGTGTGTGTCCCTGGCTTTCTGCAAGGGCAGGTAGTGACAGGACAAGGGGTAACAAATTCAAACTGAAAGGGAGTAGATTTGGGTTAGATCTAAGGAAGAAATTCTGCCTGGTGAGGGAGGCAAAAACACTGGGACAGGTTGCCCAGAGAAGCTGTGGACGCCCCATCCCTGGAAGTGTCCAAGGCCAGGCTGGATGAGGCTTGGAGCAACCTGGTCTAGTGGAAGGTGTCCCTGCCCATGGCAGGGGGGTTGGAACTAGATGGTCGTTGAGGTCCCTTCCAACCCAAACCAGTCTGATTCTATGACAGGATCTCACTGATGCCTGTAACTGCCTGAGAGCCAGGCTCGCTCTTTCCAGCAGTGCCCAGTGATGACACAAGTGGCCACAGGCACAACCTCAAACTCAGGATGTTCCCTCCCAACATGGGTGAACACATTCTACTGGAACAGTGGCAGAGCACTGGCACAGGTTGCTGGGGGGTGGTGGAGGCTCCATCCCTGGAGATAACAGCCTGGACATGGTCCTGGGCACCCAGCTCCACATGGCCCTCCTTCAGCAGAGGACCTCCAGCTCTCCCTTCCAGCTTCAACCACTCTGCAACTCCTAAGCCAGAGAAAGTCAAGAAAACCCTCCCATCTTTAAAACTTAAAACCCCACAGCCCTGGAGTACCATGTCCCTCCACAGCACATGCCAAAAGCCATCTTCTGAGTCCACTTTTTTTATTAAAATATCTGATGTATGTTGCTCACATTAAAATACAGCAGTAGTTGAATTTTAAATATTGCCACAAGTATAGACACACTCAGAACACCCAAACCCACATCACTTTCATAAAACAAATAAATAAATCAAACTTGTTTATCAAAGTTTCTGACCATCAGGACTAGATGATAATCATTTCAGACACACCGGAAGTCCTAAGACACAGCACTACCCTACCCCTATGACACTATTTCCTGGGAACACCACGTGCAGCCTAGCTACAGCACACGGACTAGAACACAGAGGCACTGGTCTAAAGGGTGGTTGTAGTTACAAACCACAGCAGAGTAAGATCCTGCACGACAGTAGCTTTTGGATCGTGTCCTACACTAGGATGGCATGGCAAGGCAGTTCTGGGAAGGAGTAATTTAGGTGGATGTAGTTTTTTGACACACAGATAAGGAGTTTTCATCCAATGCCCAGCACGAGTGGATGCAGCCTCATCCTGCACGTATGGAAAGCTGGAGTTGGTAATGAATTTGGTTTTGATTAGGTGCTGACAACTACGCTCTGATGCAACACACATTTTAGGGAACAGTACACTTGGCCTTCTGCTTCAGAAGGTATTTGGACTATGTCATTAGAAGAGAGTTTTTGAAAAGGTCATAGCACAGAGGGACACAATGCCGGAAGGTCGGCTGTCTGGCTTCTCCTGCTTTACACAGAGCCAGAAATTTACAGTAAGCTACCAGGAATTTGGAAAAAAGGTAATAGGAATAGCTTTTGCCTGGGCAACAGCTGGAGGACAGTCATTCTGTTTCCCCTCACCTCAAAACAAGTGAGAATAAAAAAAAAAAAAAATCCACAAACTAAATTTGCACTGCAGGTTTGTGGATATTTCCGATGGGATCTACAGGCCTTATCTCTACTGGAAGTGTCCCTGGATGTGTGGAAACAAAAGGATAGCAACAAAAACTCCCCGGTTCCTCGTTCACATACTTCAACACAAACGCATCAATTCCCGCTGCAGAGGCACAATTCCTAGAAAGCTGCATCTAAAGCTTCACTGGAAACAAGTAAAAATACTACTCCAAAAATAAATAAAGAGTAATTTACGGGTAAGTTATTTTGCTGGTGCAGTGCAAGGTAAGTAAGGTCACAGAAGTGCAGTCTCACCTCTTCAGTATAAATACTTTCTACACAGGTCAGAAGAGCTACAAAATTAGTCTCCAAAAGGAAGTGTGCAACACGTTTTGGATAGACAGCATGCGTATTAAACCCCAGTGTCTAAGCTACCTGTTTAAGTATTGGTTTACCCTTCCTTCGTCCCCATCGCCGGAGGGAGGAGTTGTGAAGCTTGGTCACAACCAAATTCATTTCCATCTCTCACTTCCTGTAAACAAGTTTAGAGTATTGATCCCAGTATCCAGTAGCAGTTCTTGCCACAGTGAGTCCTGATGTAGTTTTTTTTTCAGTCTATAGAAGATGACTTTCCAGATCAGCAACTAGATCTGAATTATTCGTGTCTGGCATTGCGTGAACATTTCCTGCAGTTCTTTCTGTTTGACTTCGTTTATAGCTTCTGGTTCCGCAGGGCTCTTCTGGACCTTTGCCACAGCAAAATTAATCCCTTGAGTCAATCCTGCTTGCGTGATGTTGGCGACCTGGACCATGGAGCTGCGAATTTTAGCAAAAGGAGATACAGCTCTGCTGCTGCTGCCGTCAGCTGGGGAAGGAGTCGCGTGGAGTCCCGTCTCGAGGTTACCAGATACAGAGCCGGGGCTTTTATGAGACTTGCTGCAGTCAGCCCCGCCAACAGCCAGGAGCTGAGGGCTGGGCTCAGAAGACTGTACGTCCAACTTAGATGGCCTGGAAGGAATGTCTCTGATAGCTTCAGCCTTGGCTTCTGCCTTCGTAGTTGTATTATTGCTGGTTTGATTTTTGATGAGATGGGGCTCTTGAGAACCAGCCTCAGCCTCCAAAACATCCGATGTCTTACTCTGAGCGTCGAAATACACATCAATGGGTTTAGCAAATTCCATCTCCATGTTGTCAGCAGAAGGCATGGCTACATCTTCACAGTCAGACCGGCCAGCCTGGGCGACGTGGAGCTCGGATGGAACATGAATGCTAATGTTCATGTCAGTGCTGCTTATGGACTGGGACCGACTGCCCAGCCGCGGAGCTGAGGCGATGATACCGCAGCTAGGCAGCACGTAGTCTGTCTGCCCTATGTTCTCTAGGGAATCAGTTAGCTGGTTGTCCTCATCGGATTTAGAATTAGCCAGGAAGTCATCCGAGTGGAAGGAATCATTATCTGATGCTTCTGTATCGGACTCAGTATGGGCTTTAGTATCCACCGCTGGATTCTCTAAAGTTTCAAGGCTGCTGTCTGATTTCCAAAGATTCACTTTCAAATTTGGTTTTAAAAAATTGACTTTCACTTCAGGTCTGGTGAAGCTGCCCAGCTTCCGAAGATTGCTGATGTTCACGTTGGATTTGGTTTGTTTCACTTTCTGATTGAGAGACGAGAACTTGCTCAGTAAATAATTCTTGCCTTGGGCCAGGGACCCTCTGTTCTGCGACCGAATGCCAATGATGTCTTCGTGAGGTTTACTGCTCTTCCTGGAAGAAAAAGAAGCAGTCTCATTTATAAACACCAAGGATTTACTCTCTTCCAGTCTATTTCTGTAATAGAGATGGACATTTCAGTAACGACGTTATCCTTTCCTTATCCAACTGTACCCATATAAGCTGATCACATTCAAAACAACTGAAGCAAAAGTTGCTACAGGATGGTAACCAAACGAGGGGCGAGGAAGCTTCTGCAGGCATTTGTGGTTTTAGACGGAACAGGATTTGGATTCTCTGTATTTGTAACTCTAACTCTGTGTAAGCTCTACTCAGCGGCCAGATTTAGCAAAGATGAAGTCTTCGGTACCTCTAAAAACCAGCAAGATTTTCATGCTGCACTTTCTGCTCAGCTGGGAAAAGCAGCTGAGATAATATCCCAATAATCAAACGCAGAAGAAAGCGATGGCGAGATGTGCCCGACCGCTTTTCACCTGACAATTTACAGCTGTGCTACACATTTTCTAATAGTTCCAAATGGAAGGGTCCAAAATAATGCAGCAGATCACACTTGAACTGATAAAACGTGCTAAACAGATAGCCACCCTCTTATTTCTACTCCACTGTCCTTTGTAGGTGAATTCCTCACTGTTAACACCTCACTGATACTTTAGGATAAAGGTTACTTCTGGTTAATTGTAGGTGTCTGACAGATAATGTTCAAAAACATTCTAGTATGTACTTTCGATTCTCACCTACGCCTTCGTGTGCCCTTTCCTCTCAACGGACCTGCAAAACAAGACTTCTGTGCCATTCTGACTAACACTCAGGAGTTCAGAAGCACAGCTTCTGAAGCCATTCTTCACGCAGGACCTGCAACGTCTGCCTTTGTGAAACCCAGCAGCAGGGGAACCCAAGCCAGACTGACAACTGACAGGTTGTCTTCTTTCTACAGAAGCAGAGACTCTTCGGACAGGAAAAGTGAAGTTTGACAAACGGATCACGAACCACCCGATTCGCAGCACGTTGTTCACAGTTGCCGGGGTGCGCCGTCCATCAGCACGCACGGATAAAACAGGATCCTTGCTCACACCTTCCGGTACGCGCCTGCAGACAGTGCTTTCGGAAGCGGCATACAGACAAATTAACCCCCAGCACAGGAGCCAGGCACAGGTGTTTCTTTCTTTCATCTGACTGTTACCACAGCCTGCTGGAAAAGTGGGACGCAGAAGGTTCACATCAGTCACGTACTCACCTCTCCAGCTTTTTCTCAATGATGGGCACATCTAATCCCATTGCTTGCTTTGTGATTCTCAGCATTTCGGCAATGCACTGAAGAGTGTCTGAAATCCAATTAACAGCCTGTCAGACCCTTAAAAAACACACCTTCAAAATCCCATATCCCAGAATCTAAAATCAGATTTATTTTTGTAATGTCAGTTTGGTTTTCTTGGTTGTTTTGCTTTCACCCTACAGAATGTTGCAGCCTACAAGTTGCAATTCTGATTTAAAGCTTACTAAATAAGCTTAAAGAACACACTCTCCTTAAGCCCTAAATACTGGGTGTAAGTGAATCACTGCCATGATTCATCATTTGTGGAAGGAAGAGAAGCTTTTACACTCATTCTGATCCTTGTTGACAAAACTCAGTGCTCCAGGTAAGAAGTGGTATTTTTCCCTCATTAGTGTTCATTTAATCTAGTTAAAAAACAAGCAAGAGCATTTCTAGACATTGATTTCAGTAAATAAATCCATTTCTTCCACTCTTTAGGAACTAAATTAATTTTACTGGGTTTTGGAGCAGTAAAGAACTAGACATGGAAATGTCTCAGTTCTAGAGAGACATGTTGCTTTACAGCCCTATTTCTTTGTATTAAAACAACATCTTAATGTTCACACAGGAAGGCTCGTACAGGGTTTTCTTGGTTCTACACCTCACATATTGAATTACATTAAAGTCATCAGTAGCTAAAAGGAAATAAATATCCTTTGGCAGAAGTTATTCTAAAAGCAATGGAAAAAATGATTCCTAGAAAGACACTAAACACTTATTTATACAGCTTTTACATGTGAAACAAACCTTTCCCATCTTCTTCAGGGTTGCGTACCACAGCTCTGAGCGTGTGAAAATAGCCACTCGTTTCTCTGTATCTGTAATGCAGCCTCATGCAGGAGAACTTGGGTTTGCCAAAGAGAGTCGGCTCAGGCCCTGAGAAATTTCACCCAGGAGGTGAGAAATCTTTAAGCACACACTGAAAGAGATACTGCAAAAATCGTACCTAAACATATGTACACTTCTTGTTTTCCTGAGTATTGTGAAAACATCCTCACAATAACAATCAATTACTTTCAAAAAGGAACTAGACTCTCTGCGTCCGGCTATTATAATCCAGCCTGACTTTTTATTACAGATCACCCTTTCAAACAGGGGGAAAAAATGGTTCTACACCTGTTACATCCTGTGTTTTAGGGTATGCTCCTGCAGGGATTCAAAAGAAAGCCAGTGTGTTATTACCAAGTGCAAGTAACACAAGTTTCAAGATGGTCTTTAGACCAAGTACTTCCATTCCTCAAGGCACAGCATCACACTGGGATCGTTGAAGAGCGTGGTTTTTTCATTTTCATGAAGTATTTGGTCTAGATGTTTGGAATATATTCGGCACGTCAGGATGCATTATGGATCTCCACACAGGAGACTCCTTTCCCCTGAACTCTTCCAAACCACACATACATAGTGAAAATTACAGTAAGGAGATAATGAAATCATTATGCATTGTGTAATGGAAGATTAAACTCTACTGGGGAGAGCACACACTGGGGGCCACAAATTTCCCTCCCACCTCTCCAACTGGAATCCCTTTCTCATCTTTAAAGTCAAAGATAGCACATCTTGAACGCTTTCCACTGAAAATGCTAATTTAACCGGCAGATGTTACATTCTTGAGTCAATAAATACAAAGTCACCTTATGCTGATTAACTTAAATAGTATCTTTCTTATCAGACCTTGGGAAAGAGGAGCTTTGTGAAACAGATCTGAGGTACGGCTGAGAGCCAGCTGCTGTATTAGCACCAAAGAGTGCCCTGAGCGCACAAACCTGGCGATTCACTGCAGAAGGTGATCGATTGTTACTGTCATTTCATAAATACTGAGATTTCTTCTGATGAACCCAGGGTTTAAGAGTTTCAAAGAGAGAAAATACTAGAATCCTACCAATGATCGAAGTTCCCATTTCAAACAGGAGCAAGAGACAGGACTAAGAGTGCAGACTCAACTCTGGTGTCCGTTACCCATTTCTAGCTACGGTGGGCTACGCAGGATCTGTCCGATATATTGAGGGTTGCTGTTTCAATGTACTCGTAGGATGCTTTAATGCGTACTCCATCTATGCTTTAGAGCATTCAGGAAAGAGATGGCAGCTACATTCTTACCTATCTCTATTTTTTCCAGAGCTTCAAGACTTAACCTTTGGTACTGATTCACCTTGTCGATCTCGTCGTCGTAACTAGGAGGGGAAAGAAAAAAGAAAATCAGAATTTAATGCTTCCTATTCGGCTAAATCAAATCACGAGAAAAACTACACATAGTAAGAGAAACTGGAAACTTACTAGGCCACGTAGTAGGCAGAATTAGAAAGTAACAGCAGAACATCCACGTCCTTATGAGTAGCATCAATGAGACTAAGGAAGGGGAAGAAGAATGAATACAGGGGAGAAGGTTTTATTTGCACAGCTGTAACCCATCCCCCCAGTGTATTTTAGGGACACTTTTACACATTCAAGGCACATCACAAGAGGTTTCAATTATAGTTGTTATCTTGTGTGATGCTCCCACCTCTTCACAGCCACTGAAAAGCCAAGTTTGGTGAGACCCTTCAGGAGCCAAAACGTGATGTGTCATGAGACCTCCCATACAGTAAGCAGGCCCGTGTAACCACCACTCTCCCTTTTCTTAAACCTGGAGTTACCCAATAGCTCAAATGGGTCTGCAGCAGGTCCAAAAATTAGTAGAAGACCCACAAGCTATTAAAAATGCTAACAGGGAAATGGAAAAAGATCTCAGACCCAGTAAAGTCAACAAGTCTGTGGTCTGAATAGGTATTGCTGGTTTTAGATGCCGAGGTTTAACCTGCAGAAGACCTAACCACTATTTTTGATAAGTCAGTGAACTCTGAACTTGATAAGAAGACTTAATCAGTGAAGTTTATGCTCAGCACTTCTCATGAAGAGAAATCCAGGCTTTCCTACTACTGACTCACCACACAGGAATTGAGTCTGATTAGTTATGGCCTTGAAGTCAAGTCACACTTTCTCTATACAGCGATAAGGAACAACAGCTTGTTCCTTATTGGGAACATCCCCGTCTGGAACGAAGGGTGGTTAGACATTCTTCTCACGGTGCCTACCACAGTTTGGCAGTATTAACTGAATGCATGCACTGCCAGGTGGTGTCTCACAGGGTAACTCCAGCATGCACCGTCTTCACGGCACTTTGGGAAAGCACATGTTTAGAGGACCTTTCCTTTTCCAATTACAACTGATCAATCCCTTCAGGGACTCTTGCCATTCCACAAAAAGCTGTCCACTTGTACTGTCTTAACATCAGCTACTGAAATCATTTAGTATCAGTGGTAATTAACACATGCAGCAGTAGTTAAAGGTATCAGTAGCAGCTCATCAGTTACGACTTTATTCAAACCTTGGATCACAGTCAATAAGTGCCCATCCTCCATGGAATTTTTCATCATCTGGTAAGAGCAGTTTCATGTAGCTCTGCAGCAGCTGGCTGATCAATTCCTGGTGGCTTCTCAGATTCTCCTTGTGCAGGGCTTCATGCTCTTTCTCTTTTGTAAATATGGAGTAGAGATCCTCTGTTACGGGGATTCCCTGCATCAAGTCTAGATAAAAGACATAAAACATACCAATATCAGAACAAGGAACCAACAATGAAAAGTGATATTCAATAACAGTCTGTTGATTGCTTCGTAAATTCCTTCCAAAGATTTCATACTTGAAAATAGTCTGGAAAAATAGTTATTTTTTCTGAACAGAATGTTGCCTGAAACTGAAACCTCAGTAGGTACACTACTACTTCCTCTCACTGAAACATAAGAGTTAACTCACCTCTTTAAGAAAGGCTACGTATCTTTGTCCTACAGAGATGTTACAAGACAGTTAATGCTAAAATGAAGTTGGGAGCAAATTCTACACTGAGTTACACCGCACGTAATCCCTTCGAACTGAAGGCTGTTTAATCTCCAAATGGTCAGTGACTGCCCTATATGGTGTCCACCACATCACAAACACTCCAAGTGCTTTTAAGATTCAAGAAAAAGCACCAAAGAGACCAAGCCGAGAGGATTTCAACAAGCTCTGTTCAATACTGCAGTTCAGCTTAGTTGAATCTGTACTCTTACCTATGACTGCTTGCCTGTAAGCATCCCTGAAACGATTCAAGTAGTATCTGTTTGCAGAATTAACTCCGTCCTTCATCACCCCCGCCAGCTTTCTTTCACCAGTCCGTGTGAAGTCGCCCTGTTACACACAACATGCGAGTCATGCACATACAGCTGGGAAACGGCGGTCTCGGCTCTAAAGCTTTGGCACTCTGACACTCAGCAATTATGTTCAAGTAACTGTTTCATACAGAAGTTGAAAACACTCATTGTCAAAGAGCATCTACTTCTCATGGCATTGTTCAACCCTGCAGAGCATCTTATGCTTTTGGCAGACCTGTGATGATACTCATACAAAGCCCCAAGGAACACAGTGATCTGGACATACTTGCCAGCTAACGTTAAAGCAGAACTTGCAAGACGTGGGTCACTGAGGTGCTTGAATACCTCAAAAACACACATTTTTTGGCCTTTTACATTAAAGTAACACTACTAGAACAATGGAAAAGACTGGAGTTTACTCAAGAATGGTTCTCATCTTCTCTGCTTTTGCAACCAAAACAAGACAAGCAAATCATGCGACGAAAAATAGTGTGTATCGTCCCAAGATCAGAAACGAAAGCTTCTAGGCCACAGAAAGCTTAGAATTTGAATAAAAAGCAATTTTAGTAGTTACACTGCATTAAAGGATTCTATTTGCAGAGACACTGAACACTGACACAGAGCAGTTCTAAAAGCCACGCCAACTACTAAGACCATTTCAAGCGTGTTTCACTTTCAAATTAAAAGAAGTATCAGAATTAAACTGCAAATATATTTAATCCATGAAGCTCAATAGCACCTAGAGAAATCTTCAAGAAGAATGGCTGAAAATTTAACCTGTAAATAGAATTCTGTGCCTCAGATTTAACAGTTTAAAGTATTTCTGATCAATACAAGTGTGTCAAGCTGGGGGTTTCCTTAAGATTAATGTGACAGACCAATCAAAGTTCAGTAGAGAGATTTCAAAATATGTAAGTGTTCAGCATTCCCACTGTAAAAGTTCTTCCAATGCCAAATACTAAAAATGGTTCCACCAGTGACCCTACAAAATAACTCAGATTCTATGACTTCTCAAAGCAGCAGAAGTGAACAGTAGGGAGTTTCATGCCCAATTTCTGTTCTTGGTGGACAGACTGCATTACAACTAATTAAGAGAAGAACTTCGAAAAATGTAATGAATTAATATGACCCTATTACCTTCATATCCTGCTCTTCAGTCCTTCACAGTATTTTCTGAAGTGCTCTAACTGCTTAAAAGTACTATAACCATCCTTAAAGTAATGCTTGATAGAGATCTTCAACTCTCAGCTCAGCTATGCTTTGTATCTAGACCTGAATCTAACCAAAGTTAAACTACAGCCACCACTGCCACAGGACAACCAGACACTCAAGTCTTTGCCAGTTCACACTGTGTGATACAAAACACAATCATAGACTGGTTTGGGTTGGAAGGGACCTTAAAGCCCATCCAGTTCCACCCCCCCTGCCATGGGCGGGGACACCTTCCACTAGACCAGGTTGCTCCAAGCCTCATCCAGCCTGGCCTTGGACACTTCCAGGGATGGGGCATCCACAGCTTCTCTGGACAACCTGTTCCAGTGCCTCTCCCCCCTCTCCGGGAAGAATTTCTTCCTGCTATCCAATCTAAACCTCCCTGCTTTCAATTTAAACCCGTTACCCCTTGTCCTGTCACTACAGGCCCTTGTAAAAAGTCCCCCCCAGCTTCCTTATAGCCCCTTCAGGCACTGGAAGGCTGCAATAAGGTCTCCCGGGAGCCTTCTCTTCTCCAGGCTGAACAAGCCCAATTCTCAGCTTAGCATCACAGGAGAGGTGCCTCAGCCCTCTGATCATCCTTCTATTGAAGAGCCTCATTATCTCTTCAAGACAAACACCATGCAGAGTATTTGGCAGTCTTTGCTACAGGTACAAGACCTCTCCACTGGACATAAAGCCTGTCACACAGCACAGTGCTCATCACCAGAACAGATAACGCTCTTTACCTTTAAGGCCGCTGTGCCAGCGTACTGCCGGCTTATGGCATCTCCATTGTTGGCCCATATTATCTGGTAGATCCTATTGCATTTCACTGGCAGAGGCTGTTCTGGTGGCATCACACCCAGTTTTTTGAGCTGGAATTTTACATATGTGTTAATACAAGGTTCAAGGTAAAAATAATTCTCAGAGCTTTATAGAAAAAATGGGAACAACTGCCAAGCATTTAAGTTTTATATAAATTTTTACATAAATGAAAAAAGAACCCATTCTGCTAGTTTGTCAGATTAAATTAATTACTAGAAAATAATTACTAATGTGTTGTTAAACATCCTATCACTGGATGCAGCAGTAATATATTAACTACGGATGTAGGTGTCAACCATGAAACAAATTAGCTGCGGGAAAACAAGTTATTCTACATTACTCAAGATACAGGAAGCATTTAGTTTCTACAGAGAGCTGTCAAAAGAACAGACATGACTGAACTTCAATGTGGATAAACAAGTTCATGTCTTCTATTGCAAACGCATTCCTGACCTCAAGGTCTGAAAATCATGGAATCCCTTTCCAGTTACAACAAAAAGCGCACTGGAGTCTTAAATCTTTTGTTTCTAGACACTAAAGCAAATGTTGTGGTGCCATCTTCAAACTTACTCCTCCCACAAAACAAAACCTTAAAACAAATTCATGCTGTTATTATTAATGCTTGTGCATTTTGGACAGTTACTTTCAGTATCAATGGCAGACAGCAAGATACCTTACTCTTCAGAACAACCAGTACTTCAGCTTTTCCAAGATAAGTTTGTATTGTAGCCGAGACTTAAGCCTTTTTGCACACACTAAATGAGTGAAGCAGCATATACGCAACGGCAGCGCGGTCACGAAGCGTTAGGCCAACTGCAGGCGTAACTTGGACTAACTCATAGGCAAACCTCAATTTACAACCAGTAAGAAAATCCTCAAGCACTCTTTGCAAGCTAGATAAAAACTGATACGGGTCTGGCCCACTGACTTCAAAGCCCGAGCAAGTTCCCAGCTGAGAGAAAACAAGTCCTGTGGTTCCAAGGAAGCGCAAGGGCAAGGTATGTGTCATTCTCAGCCTTCCAGAGCTTAGGGCATTTCTTAGTTTGCAGTACTTCAGCTACAGTATGAGAATGCAGTAGCATGTCACAGGCCAATATTGCTGAAGTCCTCTTCACAATATTGCCTTGGAACTCACAGCATTAATGTAGACAGAAATCCTATTCTAAATTAACATCTGGGGGATTGTCCCACCCCTCGTTCCCAACCACTATGCCAGGAGTTCCTAACAGCAGATAACAAACAGGAACTGCCAGATACCACAGAGACATCCATTCCTCACCCTAACGAGGGGCCCATTTCACCCTCATCCTTCGCTTCAAGCACACTCAGGTTTGTCCATTTTGGGCTGGGCTGTAACTGAGGCTTCAGAGTTACAGAACTTTTAAGTTTTCACAAGGAAAGACAATTATCACTGAGCTTCTGCATAAAGAAGCAAGTGAGGGGCAGGGCAAAGAGGAAAAAGACTAAAAGGAAGAACTCTCTCTGCTTGGAAATGCCTCCCTACACAGGGAAAACTATTCCACAGCACAGTCATCAGCTATCTGGGATATCTTGTACCACGAATTAGTTTCTCATCTACACTCAAAAGAGACAACTCATCTCCCTACATGCTGCACCACAGTATTTCACCTCAAAGCATCTAAAATAGCATCCAACTTCTATGTTAGATTTCAGTCCTTTAACACCTCATTTGGAGGAGGGGGTGTTCTGGTTTTAAACTCTGCATTACTGCACGACTTAAATTAAAATGACTAAATCAAATCACTAGAATCCTCCTTAAGATGAAGATGTGGACAGTCATTTCCTCCCTGAAGGAGGAGACCAGGCACTGTTGTTCCAGAGTGATTGAGTTATTTTAGCTGTACCTACTTTCAGCCTCGTGGCTCTCCAAGTAGTTCGCAAAGATCTTTTTCAGTACAGGTTAGTTTAGCATTTTTCAAACACACAGTTTCCCTGTGAATAACAATCAAGTTAGAGGTACTCAGCTGCAAAAATACAGGAAGTATACATGCCTGCTGTTCCATGACCACTCTTGCAATAGCAGCCTGCACGACATTGGTACGATCCAGGCAGTCCATGCAGTTAACACGAAAAATGCCTTCTTGTTTACAAATCACACCAGCTTGGTCGACCCTTTCAACAGAAAAACAGAGCAAAAGCACACTGAGGCACTTAAAACCCAGTGTAATTTATCAGCTTCTACAAACAGCAGGGAACTTCACACATTACATACTACTTATAGTTTCCCTCATCACCCCAGTGGGAATCAGTTAATTCTCGTTCCCACCCATCCTCCTCTTTCAGCTAGGCTAGATATCCAACACACACCTTGCTGGGGCCACAGCCTCGATATGCTGTCAGATGTAGAACATTATTCCTACTTAATAGGACCTTTAAAGAGAAGGCACTGAATTTCAAAGCTTAGAAACCAACAGTAACGACATCAATGCTTCACGCAGTCCATACTGCGCAATATATAATTACTGATGACAGACTGCAGCCATACTCCTTCCCAAAACGCACAAACCTCAATCCGTACAAAGGTCACACGTGGCCTTTCAATAGCAAGGTTCTACAGTTCATGGGTCAACGTGTTTTACATTAAATGTAAGAGAGCCTAGGAGTGTTAAATAGAGTAAACCTCAGGCAGAAAATTGTGAATTTTTGCTCTTATACATGTATAACACCAACACTTCAGAACACAAACTCTGAACACGCAAGCTGAGCATGAAGAGAACACAAAATATACCAGTGATGACAAAAATCAAGGCCTCTGAATATGTACTGGTGTTTTTTTTTTTCTAAAAATGTCCCACACCTGTCTAAAAACCATTCAGTACCTACCAGCACCACTTCATGTCAAGAATGATATCATGAATGGCATCAGTCAGTGTTTGAACATTTTCAAACTTCATTCCTCGGCTAAAACAGAATTTCACAGAAGTTAGTTTGAACTGGAGTAGGGATTTTTCTTTACTTAACGCTACAAATAACAGAAAATAATGAACAGTGTTTTGGCTAAATAGGAAAAACAGACATTCTCTTCTGCAATAAACTTCAAATAGCAGCCAATATTCAGAAGTATTATAAAGAACACTTCAATATCTAAATCTAAGATAAGAGATTCCAATCTTGAAATTCAAGAACTCCTATTCCTGAATGCTGCCTCCCTAGGAAAGAACAGGTGTGCTGCTGCTCTGGCAGGTACAACGCCCTGTTCTCATTTTCGGCATGGTCTCAACAGAAGTAAACGCTGTAGATTTGAAGTTGGGATGGCCTGCCCTGATTTAGCAGAGATTCTACAGAACACACACCTACAGACACACTCCCCGCACCCCACCAGGTTGTTTTCAGCCTTGTTCGCTGCTCACTCATGCCCACAGGACAAAAAGAAACAATCCTGGTTCCTACAGCAGTCCTTAGGAAAAAAGCAAACAGGCAAAAATGAAAACTCATTTAAACAAAAGAGTAAGTATCAAATCAATTCAGGATGTCAGGAGTGCTACCAAAAGAAATCTCTTAAAGGCCCTTACTATTATAAGGTTTTTAACCCTTCCCCCTAGCCCCAGACAATATCCACTAATGACACGCTTATTCAGTCAGTAATGCTTTTCCAGGCCAGATGCAATCCCTGGATTAAGTTAGGAAATGAAGATTAAAACAGTTTTTAGACCCCATGTTTGTACACAAACGCAGTCTGCGTGAGGGAAGCATGAGAAACACACGCCTGTGTGACAGATCATGTCTTTGGGCATGTGAACACTGCACTAGACTGTGACAATACCGGAGTGGAGTCAGGATAACAGCAACCATCCATACTGGATTAAAATAAAATCCAGTGTATTTTATAATGGAACAGCAGCATCAGGGTTGTGAAAGAACCCATTGTGTTTAGAGAAACAAGCAAGAGAGACAGAAGAATGCCTCGTAATAATTAGGAGCAGAATGCTACATAGCTCGAGAAGCAGGTCAGCCACAGCTTTACTTTCCTTGCATTTTTAAGGAAACTCTTGCTTGAAGTGCATAACAACTTAAGTTTTGCCTAATAACTGCATGTTTAACAGGGCAGGGACACAAGATCAAACAGCAGTGCTTGGTTATCCAAATCTGAACTTTCATAGTGCTCTTTTTCCCAAAATGCGTTCTTTCTATTTAAAATACGTGGTTCATGCAGAAATAGAAATAATAATGGCTTCTCTCCTCCCTTACAGTCTCCTTTCATGCTAAGAAGAAAAAAGATGCAAAGAGACATTTTTAAAAGGTTTCTTACCAGTGCTCATGGAAGTCAAATGAGACGTAAGTCAGATGTGCATTGTTGTACAGAAGAACTTGTTTAAGGTAAGCATCTCCAATAATCTTCTCTCTGCCCGTCTGATCCACCAAATTAATAATGACCTGTTCAGAAGTTTAGTTACACTTGTCATCTGCTGCACGGCTCGCATCGACACACACCATGGAATAAAAAACTGCTCAAGAGTTACAGATTTGTAGGTAATCCTGACCTTACAAACTTTGCCAGACTGTACCCAATATCAAATAAGCTCCAGCGGTTACCAGCCTACCTGGATTTTAATACAGAGAACCTAGGAATTACAAGACAGGTATACACAAGTGGGGCTTACACACTGCTGTAAGGTACTGCTGGTTTTTAGAGGTTACTTACAAGGATATTTGAAAAACTTAGTAAAATTCTATTTATCATAGGAAGGTCTGGGTTG
>NW_010226359.1:0-25210 GCF_000690775.1 Eurypyga helias
GGGATGCCCGCGGTGTTCCTGCCGTGCCCCGGTGCCGTCCCCGGGAGCTGGCGGCGGTTTAACGCGGCCGTGCAGCACGGCGAGGCCGGCCCGCGGTCCTCAGGGCACGGCCTGATGTACCACCTGTGTGCGGGTCATGCGTGTGTAGGTCCCGCATCACAGGGCAGAGGGCACGTAATGACCAGAATTCACCCTGTCACCCTCCACGATAAACCCCAGTTCGGGCTTCTCTCCGCAACAGGCTGAACAGCTATTCAGCTGTGCCGGCTGAGACGTTAACTTCTCGTTTCAAGTAAGCGTGATCTGCCTTGTCGCCAGCTGGGGGTAACCTGTTGAAGTCAGGCATGCCTCACCTGCAGAACCGAACCGGGCTGTGATACCGCCTTTCAAACACTTCAGCACCTTGTCGGCGCGGTGGTAAAAGGGTGGTTAGCCTTTGGCCCAAGGTCGCTTCACCAGGCGGCTTCGAAGCATCCTCGTGGGGACGGTTAATTATTGTTATTACCCGTACGCTTTCATAGTAAGAATTACAGAGGGGAAGACGCAGATGGTTTTGAGACTCGGTCGATTTTTATTGTCGGCAACTTAAATGAGAATTCAGAATTTCTATAGGAAGTATATTGGGTGATTGTTTTAGCAGGAAAGATCTCTTGTAGAAACATTAGTGCTCAGTCATAGTACTTTTCGGAGGTGTGAAAAATATCTCAGAGACCTCCTACAGTGTTTTGTAGCCAGTAGTTTAGCTGAGCAAAGAAAGACTTGTTCTGTCTTTGACAGGAGTATGAACTGATAAGAGAAACCTGCAGCAGAGGCATCAAGCCATTGAGCATCCTTGCCATGTTTGGTTGGAGTTTTCATATATATATATGTAATGAAAGTATCAAAGAGCTTTTTGAAGGAAGACAGGTTTGAAGTCCTTCAGCATCAACAGGAATTAATTGGGAATAAACAGAAGCTTCTGTCCAACTAACAGACGGCTAGTGTGGCGTAAATAAGGGAACGAACTGGTTTACATTCCTGTGATTTGCATGTTTGTGCTGTGTCCTTTGTGAAGCCTAATTAAAGAATGTTTTAAAATAAAAGTTTGGTGAGGATATTTGGCTTTCCAAAGGTTTTGTGGAAAATATAGGTTTTAAGGTTTAGGCTTTCCTAAAGTAATTTCACTCGTTATATTACTACATTTTTTTTTAAATTCTCATTGTCTTTGAATTCTTAGACTTCCTTTTCTTTACTTTTTATTGGTTTTGTTAGTTTATGGACTATTTTGCCAGATGCATTTTTCTGATTTGTTGCTGGCTTTGATTTATGCTGTACTCATAAACCCATCTCTAACAAAAGTATAACAAAACATAATTTTACAGTTTGAAGAGTAGACTAGATTGTACCGTTCCCTTCATCGTAAGACATTTTATTCTGGGAGCTACAGAATTATTTTTTTTTCCTTACCATGAAATACTTTGCACTGTCAAATAGAAAAAAACCCCATATATAGAAACAAGCGTTATGTAGTGATGCAGAATGTTGCTGGATGCAAGCTAAATCGTTCTTTAGTTTTGCTTTTGTTTTCTGTCTGTACTTTGGCCACACTCTGCTTTAGGGGAAATCTGGCTCAACTGTTAGTCAAATTCTGACTTGAATGTTAGTCTTACTGCTAATTCTCATGTGCAAGCAACTCTCCTAACTCTACAGAGTATTTCAGTGAAGGTTTATGCAATTCATGTTTTAACTATAAGAAGGTTTTTAAGTGATGTAGTTCTAGTTTAACATGCTGCACGTCCCACTCTTGGCACTGATACAATAATAAAATCTCAGTCTTTGTTTCAGTAGGTACAGAAAAGCTAGTGCTTCTAGTAGGAATATATTATTTTGGGCATAGTTGCTATAAATACGTAGATGCAATAGATTGTTGGTCTAAAAAAATCACTTTTTCTTGTGCCTCTTGCATTACGATCGGTTATTGGCATCTGCCTGTTTGCTTGCGCGGTCGCGCTGAAGCGGGATACTGCTCCGGAGTTGGGGGGGGGTGGTATTTATACACATGCTGTGCAGGGGTATTCATTCAAACAGAGAACAGCGTGCTGTATTCTTTTTAACTCTTTTACCTGAGGTGTTGCGTGTGTGACTGGAGACCAGAGCTTCTGCTCAGTGGTATCACTTCCAGATCTTGAAGTCTGTCTGCTGTGGGCAAGTCGGATTAGAAAAATAATATTGTGGGGGAAGGGAAGGGAGCAGAGGAAGAGGAACAAAGACAGCCAAGTAGCAGTTTCCCTCTCCTGAAGGGAAGAGGCTTAAAAGAAGTGAAACAGTGTTCCTATCTTTAGTTCTGAATGGCAGTGCTCCCTCAAACTTAGGGTCTGGGTGTCTTAAGCAGCTGTTGTTTGCTGTCCAGGACAGAGGAAGCAAAGGGGGTTATGTCTGAGGTGCTTACGCTGGCATTGTAATACAGATCTATCATCGAGAAGGTAGAGGGACTACAGCAGGTAGAAGGCTGCTTTGGATGAGCAGGTGAACGTGGCCATGGTGGGTGGAAGCAGAGTGTCTTTGCTCACCTGCTATGAAAACAAAACCTAAAAAAACCCAAAATAAACCACAAAATTTAGTGGCTAATAATTGAAGAATCATGCAGAAAGATGAGAAAATAAACAAAGCCAAGAACATTACACTCGGAAACACAACTGAGAGAAATACGTTCTGCACCTGAAGACAGCACTGAGCAGAGCATGTTCTGTAATGGGCCACAAAGTGGCACCGCCTGTGGAAGGAGAAAGTTCTAAGAGAAGCGTAGCAGCACTGCTGGCATCCCTGCCTGTGGTACCCCATACAATGTCCAGATGCAGCAAACACTACATAGTACATAATGGTTCTTTTAAAACATGTGACACAGTTTTTTGCGCCTTCTCCGAAATTTCAAGTTTGGCATTTTGAATGTTTTCACCCAAGTCTGTAGGTTCGGTATTGACAGGCGCTCGTGATGCCCTATGTTTTTATCTGCATCCAAAAGTAACATTGACAAACCGTGGTGTGATGCAGTCACCGGATGAAAAGTGTAATTGCTCGTGGAATGTAGTTAGAACAGGCATTTAGCTGCTGTGATAATAAGCACCGTACAGTCAACAAAATGGTATAGCCACGCTCTGTGTGCTTTTCAGACTGTACAGAATACACGTGTGAATTGAGACAGAAATAGCAGCTTTAGTTATAGCTACAGTACAGATGATTCAGACAGGTGACTGAGGAAGACTTTCAGGGTTGCCTAAGCTGGCATCTTAGGTTGATCTTATAGGGACTTCAGATATAATGCACCGGCACAGAAGGGTGTTTTACTGGTCCAGGGAAGTGGCATGTGGTGGTAACCACTGTGAGTCCCCCTAATGCTGGGTGTTTTGAGTTCAAGTCCTGCTGTTGGCCAGCTTAAGTGTACTGCTGCATCAGTACTGTCGTGCAATAAGCCTACCATTAGAACGTTTGAAGTTCAGGCTTCCCGAGTACCTTGGGACCAATAGGAAACTGTTTTAAATGCACTTTTTCAAAAAGTAAATATAAATGCAGACAATTTTTATTAGATTAATGAATTACTAACCTTGTAGAACAGTTTTTGGTTACTTATTGATGACTGATGGGGATTTTACCCAATGTACGTATGCATGCCTCCATCAGTACCCCAAATTCTTAAATGTTGGATGAACATGGCAGTTCATGAGATGTTTTGCCCTTCTTCATGCTCAAGTGAATGAACGAGCTTTCTCCCAGGAGCCGGGGCGCAGCTCCGTGCTGATGTGACTCAAGAATCTGCAGATACAGAACCAGCTCGGGGACCGGCTCCTTAATCACCTTCATCTGATTGAACAGCAGGCTGCTGCCAAAAGGAGTGGCAGCATCCTGCCCGGTGCCTCGGGCGCTGTATTCCACCTGCGGTTCAGTTGCTGGGCAGCAAACTACAGGATTTCACCTCTGTATCTCTGCGTTTGGGAAGGGCTGATGTAAGGAGTTAATGAAAGTTGTCCTAAGTAGAAATTCCTGCTACGTTTATCTTCAGTTTATACTGCTGTTCTTGAGCTCTGCCACGATCGTTTAGTTCATTCAAATCTGTATTTGTTACAGATAATATTACAGCTGTTCTAGCTCATTCTTGAGTTTGACGTGCCAATGATAAATTCTGTAAAAATGGGACTTCGGCTGTGGTTGACAAGGTTACTTTCCTTAATGGCAAGTTCAGATGTTACGTCTTTGCTTCCATATGTGTTGTTGACTTCTATACATCTCAATTTACCATCCCACAAAAAAATACTGGAAGTTAAGTGTGGACACTGGGAGTCTTTTAATGAAGATCTTGATGATTCGGTTAAGTGTGGACACTTCTTTTAATGAAGATCTTGATGATTCTGGGAAATTTAGAAAGCAGTTGGGAGCATGAAGCATGCCTAGATTGCGCAGCTCCTCGAGGCACTCTTCTTTATGGCCTCACCATGTTTCCCAAGTAGGTGTTTCGTTGGGAGCGTGAAGCATGCCTAGATTGCGCAACTCCTCGAGGCACTCTTCTTTATGGCCTCACCATGTTTCCCCATACAGCTACCAAGAAAAATCTTACGTTGTAGAATACTTGGAATAGATCCTAATGGGATTCAAATCACATTTAAATATTATAAAATGTCAAGGATGAAATATAATGAGAATTAGAGGAACAGTCGGATTAGCTGATACACTGCTTTGACCCAGGAGAACATGGTGCTGTAAGTTTATAGCGAAAAGGTTACTCCAGTCTTTGAGATGGTAAAAGTTATTTTGGACATTTAACGTCTGTTTTGAGGATTTGTAAGTGATCCAAAGCTCCCTGGTCCTGACACTGGGAAGTGTTTGCTGGTTCCTGAAATCGGCGTCCGTACAGATTAAGTTTCACCCCCCGTTCCTGGTTGTGTACAGAAGGCAGCGGAATGGCTTGAGGTGCGTGTTGTAACCAAACAGAACGCAGAGTAAGCGGCAAAGGTCCCCGTTCTTTCCCCTTTATGTCATGCGGTGGGACAAGTTGGACAGTCTCCCCGCGGGAGAGCAGGTGGTGGCCTTCTGGCGTTGACATCGAGGTATTAGTCTGAGGTTCTGCTGAAAGAGACACCGAGCTCTGCCTCTCCGTGCGGGAAGAGAGAGAGAGATACTGCTCGGGAATGGATTGGTATTAAAATGATGTCCTTCTTGCCTCTTTCTTTGCACATGAGAACATCATTTCTTTGTTGTACAGAGCAGGCCCTTTGTCCTAGATCAGCGCAGGCCGAAAAGTGAAAAGTGAATCGTCGGTGCCGCTTCAGCAGCGTAGGCAGGACGGGCTCTGCTGCCGTGAGGCCTTCGCTGGGTGAAGGGACACGGGGCCTTGTTGAGGCACCTCGGCCTGGGACGCAGCCTTAACTTTAAATGTCACTTTCAGATAAAGAGTTCCCTGGGAGTTTTAAAGCAGAAGGAAAGTTTTTCCATTATAAACTGCCTCTTCCTCAACCCGGGGCCCTAGAAGGAATGGCGGGCTTTGGCAGCGGTAGCATGGTTTGACTAGGAACTTGCGTATAACTGGGCTTGTAATTGTTGTTCTTTATGTTCTAGCCACTCTTTGAAAAGCAGTATGTTTTGATAAGCAAAGACTTTCCTGCATAGTGTCCATTTTTACCACAGTCTGAGAGTATATATGCTGAATATAACAAAATAGCTGAGATCCTGTCTGAAAGTGGGAATGATCACGGGGATGCTGTCATGTGCTGGTGGGAGGAGGGTTCTGAGCACAGCTCCGCTCTAGGAGAACACTTTTACTCCACTATTTGTTTTTCAAAACAAGAGAATAAACATAGTCTGGAGGAGCAATGTTGAATGAAGAATCTGCTCAAAGAAACAAATATGTTTGAATTGATAATGCTGAAGAACTGTACGAGGGTCAGGGTTTTTGTTACGCTCTTCTAACGCTGCTTTTTTGTTAGAGACTGTTTATACAAGGGTAGGGATCTTGCAGGATCAAGCAAGACAGTAAGAAAGCAGCATCTCTGAAAACAATGTAGCTACATTAGATACTGAAGTTTGATACCATGGGTGATTTTTTTTTTTATTATTGTTCTTTATATAACATTGTGTTTTTATGAGTCTTTTGCAATAATTTTAGAGTAATATAATTACTGATGGTTTTGCTAAGGTGCTTGCTTTTCTACGATTAAGTTTTTCCTTACGTGGTTGAAAAATACAGGATTAAGCAGGATATGAGGCTCGAAAAAGTCTTTAGATGTACATCTAAAGTAGCAGTGGATCTATAGAAACTACTAAACTGGTAAAACTACTAATAGATAAATCGGACCAATTTCAACACGTGCCTTCGTTGAATTAATAGACAAGATATTTTGTTAGGCAACTCTGAGTTTGGCACAATTTTTAATTTGTTCTGTTGGGGAGGCCTGTGTCTTCCCTTTCTCTACTGCTGGCGCTGAGCTTGCTTGCTGTAATCCCTCTGCCACTAGATGTTGCTGTATGAGTGATTGATACAATCTTATCTGATGCTGGATGGATTAATCTCTTCAGGAAAGGAGGAGATATCGCTGGAACAGTATTACTGCCTCTTCTGAAATTAGTATTTTGAGACGATTGTCTGAGACATTTTTAGAATTTATTGGCTGTTACATTAGTCATAAAGATCGTTTCTCTCTTGTATACCCAGCAGTGAGCTAGTCATTATTTCTAATTAGGCAGGCTTTCTTTTCATGTGTCTGTAGAGCTCATGGTCTCAGTAGTGAGGAAAAAAGGCAATGAAATGTAACTCAGCCAAAAAGGTTTTTGCACGAACTCTGTTGTGTAGCATCTGTGGCTTTTCATTCGATGAAAGATGGCAAGGGAGGAAAATTGCTGTATGTTCTAGCATAAGGAATAATCACTTTTCAGGGGAATTTTTGCCTCTAGTTCGCTTTAGCTGTGTTTCAAGCACTACCTTTTTGGTGAAGGAATACTTACCTCCTTGGGGGTTTGCTGTGTTTATTCTACACAGAATCTCCAAATAGAAGAGCTCCATCAGGGTGAACTGAAGTTATCCTAAGGAAAATTTCATTGCATGGATTGTATAAACTCACTGAGACTGAAGTAAAGCTGGAAAGGGATCTACAAGTGAATAAAACAAGAAGTTTGGAATTGGATTTGGGGAATCTGGGCTTGGAAATGCCTCAGGTAAGTCTGTTACAATTACATTTGCTTCTATAAACAATTTTGCTTCCGTATTAAAAAAAAAGGACATTTATGAGCAAATTTAGCTGGCATTAGCAGGGAGAATTGAAGAGAGATTAAATGGTGCCTGTTTTTGAGGGTCTCGATAGTGTCTGGTGGAAGCTATGTTGCTGCTCTTGGCACTGTATTTGTTCACACAGCAAGATTCAGCAGAGTTGTCGCCTTGATGAGGGTGGATGCCTGGAGAGCAGCCTTTATTTCTGCAGTGATTCACACATCAGCACACTGAATGACTTTCAGCAGTACAGTGTTTCTCCCTTCCCAACCCTCGGGGCAAGTGTGTCTAAAAGAGAAATAGAGGTCTGGAATTAAATGTAGCAGAAAGCCTTGCTGCCCATTCCCTGCATGCCCAGTCACCCTGCATAATGTTTTTCTGCAAAGCTCCACTTTGTTCTTGAGCAATAGAACAGGCTTGATTTAGCTGTAATAAATTTTGCTGTTGTTACAATCTCAGGTGGAAGCTTTGCGTTCTAATGGTTCTAAAAACAGTCAACATTGCTTTAGCAGAAAATGGTTTGCTCTTGGAGTGAAGGCCCTGCAAGCGTGTAGTGCCTGTTGATACTCACAGGTCTGGCCAGTACTCGCTCTCCTCTTCCACAAATGCTAACATATCCCTAAACTTGGCAAACGCATGAGAATTTCAAACCAACAAAAAGAATGAATGAGCAATGCTCTTGCAGCTATATGATGAATACAAATGTGTCCTTTGATTCAAGAGCTGCATGTTGTTAGCTGCTCCTAAAGCATTCTCTCGCTCTGAGAAATGACATGCTTATCTGTGTAGGTAAAAACCTTCCAGATGCAAGTACAGCAAAAGTTCAGACTTGGTTGAAATAGCAGTACTGGCGATGTTTTGTTGAAGAAAATATGCCTTTTTATAGCATGCTTCAAATGTCAGTATCAATTCTGTTGTAGCCCAGTGTGAGTGGAATGGACCCTCCTTTCGGGGACGCCTTTCGGAGCCATGTGTTTTCAGAGCAGACTCTGATGAGCACGGATCTCTTGGCAAGCAGTTCAGATCCAGATTTCATGTATGAACTGGTAGGTCATCTTTCTGTGTGTGTACATAATTTACTCTCCTTGACTAATACCCTGAGTTCGTGTAGTAATGAAGGAGTATTTCTTCAAGAATGCTAGAAAATGAATACATTACTGCTAGCTGCTGATGAGGGAAGAGCCTAACTGCTTGTCCAGCAAATGAGATGCTTCCTCAATAGAGACCTGTTAAAGCTGGCCATAAGGAGAGACTTGATACACGAGTCTTAAATAGAGCTGTGTTGACATTATGTAGTGGTGCTTGAGACTCTTCCTTACAATCTTTTCTGCAAGAGCAGCTATATGCTACTTCACCCAAGCTGTGAGTGCAGGGGAAGCAAAACAAAAGTTGACTCATAAACTAGCTTTTGTTGGTGTGGGTTTTTTTTTTCACCTCCTCCATCAAAAGAAAAAGGTAGCTTCTAGTCATTAACTGATCGTGTTAGAATGATTTTTTTCCAGGGACTGGTAAACTTGAGCACATTCTGTTACGCGCACAGCAAAGGTTAATAGAGACTAGAACAGCTTGCCTGTGATGCCTTCCATATTTTAAATACATGGATATTGGTACTAGTCTAGTTCCTGATGGATGACCAGATGAATTTGCTAAAGTAGAAAAAGAATCCAGCGGCATTTGACTTGTATCTTTAGCAATCTCTTCAGGAGGATGTGCTGCTGAAGCACGGAAGCTGGATTTTGTCCTGACCCTCAAAAGAAGCTTTTAGCTGGAAGTTGAGGTATCTTCATATGTTACCATTCTTACACTTCGCTGGAATTAAGCTCACTGTGCAAGATCAAGCAGAGAACAGAGATGATTGATACCTTTTTTTGTATTAATGTTTAACTTGTCTTATTATGCACAGGATAGAGAAATGGACTATCAGCAAAGCTCCAGAGACAACTTACTTTCAATGGAGGACTGCAAAGACCTTGAGAGCTTGGAGTCTTTTACGGACATCCTGGACAAAGAAGCTGCTCTCACCTCAAAGTGGGAGCAGTGGGATACCTACTGTGAAGACTTAACTAAATACACTAAGTTAACCAGCTGTGACATCTGGGGAACAAAAGAGGTGGATTACCTGGGCCTTGATGACTTTTCAAGCCCTTACCAAGACGAAGAGGTCATAAGCAAAACACCGACACTGGCTCAGCTTAACAGTGAGGACTCCCAACCTGTTTCTGATTCGCTCTATTACCCTGATTTGCTCTTCAGTGTAAAACAAAATCCTCTAAATTCTTTGTTACCTGGCAAAAAAATCACAACCAGAGCAGCAGCTCCCGTCTGTTCCTCCAAGAACGTTCAGGCTGAGGCACCTTTGTCGGACTGTGTCCAGAAGGCAAGCAAACCCGCAACTCAGCCTGCTTCCAGTACGCAAATCATGGTGAAGACCAACTTGTATAATAGTGAAAAGGTGAACATTCATGTTGAATGTAAAGACTATGTTAAAAAGGCAAAAGTAAAGATCAATCCTTTACCACAGGGCAGACCAGTGCTGAGCCAGACGCATGCTGATGCAGCAAAGGAAAACACCTGCTATTGTGGTGCTGTAGCAAAGAGACAAGAAAGAAAAGGAATAGAGTCCCCGCATAGTCACAGTACGCCTCCTGTTTTGCCTTTTAAAGAGACTCAAGAACTGCTCCTCAGTCCACCCCAGGAAACCCCAGGACTTGTTGTGGGGGAGAGCAGTCTCTCTGCCAGCACATCAGTGTCAGATTCTTCACAGAAGAAAGAAGAGCACAACTATTCTCTTTTTGTAACAGACAGTTTGGGTGAACAGTCAGTCAAAGGCGACCCCGAGGAGGATGAGGATGATGAGGACGATATCGAAGATGAGGACCATGATGAAGGATTTGGCAGTGAGCACGAGCTGTCTGAAAACGATGATGAGGAAGAAGATTATGAGGATGATAAAGATGATGACATCAGCGATACTTTCTCAGAACCAGGTACCAGCAATGATGCGCTTTGCTAACGTGAAGGCTAACAGATTTGTCTGCCAAGTGGGAAAGAATGCTTTTGAATGCTTTATAGTTAAGATGAGCAACACTGATGTTAAATTATGAACTTTCATCCCAGATTTTTGAAGTGC
The DNA here is from genome assembly GCF_000690775.1 of Eurypyga helias. Lineage (NCBI taxonomy): Eukaryota > Metazoa > Chordata > Aves > Eurypygiformes > Eurypygidae > Eurypyga > Eurypyga helias. The sequence goes on from NW_010226359.1 coordinate 10,362, forward strand.
TTTGCAAAATGTACTTAACAAAATCAATAGAAAAGTCTCTATTGCCCTGTTTTGAGAAAAACTGCGTTGAACTCTGGTCCTGCAACAAAAATCGTAATAGAGAATGCAGAAAACCTAGCTTGTAGCCGAAGGTTGTAGAGCAACTACCTGCAGTTGTCATTTTTTTTTGTGGCTTGATGCTAGGATGTGCAGAGCTTTCTAGTGCTTCAGTAGGTTGCTGCTTTGCACTTACCCAGAGTTGTATCTCTTGATAGCTGGTATGAAGTCATGGCCTGAGTGAAATAATGTCATAATTACTTAAGTCCTACTGTAGGTACAGTTTTCTGCAGAATCGAGATACCTACCTCTGAAACTAATAGAACCGTTTCTTGGTGGTTTTCAGCAGTAACACTTAGTGGGTCTTCAAGGGATACTGAATTCCTCTCTCCTGCATGTAGAAATGGAGCCTTAACAACAGAAATAAGAACTAACCTTCACCCAGAAGGTAACAAGGCGGTGACGTGTGAAAATAAAACCTGAAGGGGAAGCAACAGGACTGTAACAAGTGTTTGTTTCATTGCAGAAAGTATTATGATAGTCACACTTTATAAAATGCTTTGCGGTATAGTAGAAGACAAGGTATTCAGACATTTGGCAATATGCGGCTTCAGGAGGGAAAGCAGCTTAAATTTTGCCTTTTTAAAACCAGCAGTTTCCCTAAAGCTTGTCAGTGTTTATCATAATGAGCGCCCAGATTAAATGATTTTCTAAGTAGATTTCTTGAGCTGGCGTTAAATTTGTGAAGCATTGTGCCCTTCATGTTACTTTTACATGCACATAACACATTTTTATTAGCGTTTTAAAACCTCTTCCTCCCTTCTGCATTGAACTCCCTCCGCTTTCTGGGGCTTTGAGTAGCTCTTACAGCTCTGGCATGACTGCTGTGCCACACAGCGCTTTGCAGCCCACGGGGGCACGTTGCACAGAAAGCCTGGGAACCTTGCAAAAGAGACGTCCTGTTGAAAGGCTGGGATTTCAGCTGGTGGAATGACGTGAACTATTTGCCATTTGTTCAGTTCCACTGAGCAGCGGTCGCTCGGGCCTTCGCGACGTCGTGCCGTGCGGTCGCTGAGGAGCTTGGCTGATGCAAGCTTGCTGGAACTTTACGTGAATGAAGCCATTCACCTGGACTGTGGTGATTTATTAAAAGTTTCACCCGATGTTTTGGTTGTGTTAGAAGGTGGTGTCTTAATTTTGTTGCTCTTGTACTTCCTGTTGCTTTTTTACCCTTACAGTATAGGTAAATACTATGGATAAATTTCTAAAAATAGGCATAGCATGGGAAAATTGAACCTTCCATAGTTCTGAAACCACAATCAGTTGGTAAGTTCAGAGTGAAGATGTAGTTTACTGAAAGGGCAGAAACTTACTAGTTATTGCTGTCCCTCTGATGTATTTTATACACCATTTGCTTTTGTTTATTCTCCCCCGTGTATGTTTTTGGAGTGCATCAAATGCTTCTAAAGTGTTAGCATCACCTGGGGAAATACTCAGATACAGTGAACTTCAAGAACTGGGAGAAATAACTAAAAATGTGACTGGCTGTTGGCCAAGTTTCACCAACAGTGTTTTTATTATCACCATGCTACACATCTAGGAATTTTGGTCACCTGCAAAGGTAATTTATTATGGGAATTATCAGCCCAGACCTTTTGTAGCACTTAAAGGATTTTTTTTTTTTTGCCTTTACTAGTATATTTTACCAATTTAATTTAATAGAAATATTTGTAAATGCTTCTCCCATCAAGTAGTTAAGAGATTCCAGAAACGGGAGACGCAACAAGTGATTCACTTTTCAGTAGCACAGCAGAAAAAAGAGCTGAAAGGGAAAAATGCTTGCAGAGACATAGCGATTGTTTAAAGTTGCATCGCATCCACTCTGAGCACCTGGACCATCATCTGGGGGGAAAAAGACCCATAAATGGTTTGACAGAATTCAGTGTGATTAAATGGTAAAGAAAGGGGTTTTCTGACGTTGTTTTGGTGATGCTATTTTTGCTTTTAATCTGGCAAGATGCAGACATCATGTGTACCCTGTTCTCCGTGTTCCTAATTTAACACTGGTGAATTTAAACCTAAAACATTGTAAGGAATGTGAACGAAGATTTTTAGGAGGGACTTGTGAAGGGCTTGAAAGGTAAATAAAAGAACCCTTTCAGATTTCTTAGAAGCCCGCCAAAGAAAGTGTGACTGCTACACGTTCTTTCCTAAGAGGAGAATTCAAGGAAGATGGGTGCAGTGCAGGAAAACTGAACAGATCTGTTGTACTCCTGTGTGTTGCAGACTAGGGTAGGCCACTGTGCACTCAATTATTCTACGTAACTTTAAAATGATAGCAGGTCAATGTTAGATTTGCAGGGCAGGATGCATTAAGTCAACATAATTTTAGTTGCTAACTTAATTATAGTTTAAATAAGCAAACAGGAAGTCTTGATTTTAACCTTGTACATTTGTACACATCGGCTCTTAGAGATTTGTTTTCCTCAGCTGGCTTATTTCTGTGTTTTCATGAAGATGGGCTAAATTTATACATGTCAAGCTATGTAACTCATTATATAGATATGTTTTTTTCAAGTGGAAAGTAAGTGGGGTTTTTTAAGAGTGTTTTGATACTGATGTCAAACAGCATTTGGGTAAAATGGAAATACAGTTTAAAATATTTGTGGTATTCGAAACTATATTTAATGTAAATTGTCATCATTTTGGCTATAGAAGAAAAAATGTTTTATAAAGCGTGCTTCATTGTTTGCTTTGCCTTTAAAATACTGTCTTTTTAATAAACTAGAGAATCAAAGTAAATGAGTTGATGAAATTATTAGAAACAGAACTTTAGAATGATTTCCTCTTGCGCATCTAACTTTTATTCGTACTTTGGGTTAGGAGGTGAAAGTCAGACCAAAGCAAGAAAGTTTGGTTTTCCTCTTTCAACTTTTTTCAAGGTCAAACAGAGTAATTGAATGGACTGTTTTAAAAAGAAGAAAGCTTTCTTTGTGCCGCTGTTAAAAGACACAGCGGAGCTCAAGCTTAGAGAGTCAAGGCTTGTTAAGCTTGTGACGTTTTGAAATGCATTATTTTTTAAGTCGATGTAAACTGTTACATAGATTGTAGTGCACAAGGTGATGCAGTCGTTTGGATTTTTTTACTCTTAGTATATGTTGCCTTTTTCTAAAGCATGCATAGGATTTTTAAAACTGTGATGTATAAATATTTATGCAACGTGGATAGTGGCCTTACAGTTTCCGTGAACTTCATGAACGGTTCATCATATCAAGTGCATCATAATATACCTCTAAAATTCTGTGTAGCTTTACTGTGGATCCTTTCTCTTCATCCCACTAAAGAGGTGAGGAAGAGATTGAGCAGCTTGTGTCCGGATCCCTTCAGTTTGGATGCCCTTTTCTTAGGGGCTTTAGATCATTGTCCTGATAACAGACCCCCTGCCTCTAGTCTAATAGGGATGGGTGGTTTGATTGATTTCCTGGAGGCATTCAGACTGAAGGAACAGCAGGAGTTGAACTTGATGATCCTAATGGGCCCCTTCCAGTTCAGAATATTCCGACTGAATAATTTTGCTTTCTTTCTTAGTCCTTTGCTAATCCATCTTTATTATCTGCTTCTCTTTCCATGCTTTTTGATTTGAGATTAATCAGTATGTGGAGGCAAGTTAGGGTTATGTTCCTGCAGATTTCATGGAGAAAGTTGTAAGGAAGGACGGATACTCTCCAGCAGCCGTGTTCTGTGCTCTGCAGTGGTGGGGGATGCTGGGGCAGAGGAGCAATAGAGCTGTAAGGGGTCAGAGAACATAAAGGGGCTTTCAATGCAGAAATAATTTGTCTCTTTTCTACTAACGAAGCACCGTCACTGGCTCAGTTTCTGTCCCTGGATTTAAGGCAAGTACCCAGCAGTAGCTGACACTGAAAACCAAGTCTATCAGATAATGTAAAAAACCAGGCCTCGTCTGTGGTTTTGCTCATAACTTGAATACTCACTCCACTCTTTAAGGGCTAGAAGCAGTTTTGTCAACCTTATATAACCAATGCAATGCATCCTTTTAGGGTATGAAAATGATTCTGTGGAGGATTTAAAAGAAATGACTGCAATATCCTCTCGGAAAAGAGGCAAGCGAAGGTATTTCTGGGAGTACAGCGACCAACTAACACCGTCGCAACAAGAAAGAATGCTGAGGCCATCCGAGTGGGATCGAGATACATTACCAAGTAACATGTATCAGAAGAACGGTCTCCATCATGGTAAGAACGGTGTCGTAGTTACAAGTGAATGTCTTTCGTTCTGACATCTGCAGTAGCCAAACTCCCATACTTGCAGGTGCTGACAAGTCGTGTTTTGGCCATGAAAATCATTAAAACACTGTAGGTCTGTGGCTTAATTAGGAGAGTTCTGCACCGTGTCCAAGGGAACGTACAGTAGTAACTTGCAGTGTGGCTTCTCCCAGTGGGAGGTGGATGAATTGAGAATTGTAACTTCCAAGGGCTTTCGGTGGCAGCCCCAAGAGTTTGACATTTTCTCAGCGCGATGCTGCAAACATCGTGGGTGGGTCAGGTCACTTGGTGATACTTGGTGCCTCGTAGCTGTTAGCTTCAGTCCAGCTTGCGTTAGAAGTGATCAGAGAAGCAGAGTCCACGTTAACTGCGCTATGACCTCAAGGACTGGCAGTAAGGCATAACTGTCTCTTTTTGCTCCTCCCTACTTGTTTCTCCCACTTTGTGAATGCAGCACAGTGACACAGTTACTCTTCCATGAATAACCCATGTCTTTAGAATACCCTCTCAGAAACTTAAACCAATTGGTCTAGTAACTGTGTTTTATTCCCGTAACTTTTTGATTAGCAATTTGCTGTACTGCACACATGACTAACGTCACCCAGAGCAAACCACTCTTAGGAGTGATGGTTGTTTTCTTGTCACGGCATCTCTGTGGTAGGCTGCTCACCTTGATTTTGGCTTTGAAGGAGAAAATTAAGACAGCTTCCCTGGTTGTTATGTTAATGTTCCTTTACACTTGACAATTACTGTCTTTGACATGGCAGTTTACCTTCTGTGAAACCAAAAGATTTTGTTGTTACTTGTAGATTTATTCAGGAAAGAAAACTTGGGTTTAGATGGTTATTTATCCTGTAATGGAATATCAGTACCTAAAGTCCCTATCACTGCTCCTTCTTACGAAGGCTGAAGTCTGTACTTGTAACAACCACTAACCAAACAGGCCTTGAGGACTCGGCCCCACCAGACACTTGGAGGAGCAAGTGACCTTGAAGTCCGGTGTCTGTGCAAGGGACTTGTGGGATCAAACACGACTTAACATCCAGAAGCTACAGAATATAACACATGCAGGATTTTTTTTATTTTCACATACAGGTGTACACCAAGGTCATCTACTGCCTTAGATAAATAATGCTCAATTATCAGCTCCCTAACAAGTATTTCTGGAGCAGGTTTGTTAGATTTTAGTAACATTTTCATGCGAGTGTAACAACTGTGATTTTTAATGGAAATCTAGAAAAACACACATAGGAATGACAGAGAAGCTTAAAGAATAAAGGTTTTGTCTTGAATATATGTATTTCCTCAGGAAAACCAGGCCGTCAATAACTTCAGATGCATATAAAAGGGGTTAACTAGCCTTTGTGTGGATCATTTAAGTTCATTATCACTGAAGATTGTTTCAGTACCAGGCCTCGACACGCTTTTTTTAATACAGAACTTTAGCAATAAGATTATTTAAGAATTTAATGAGCTTGAATGTGCAGGAAGATACAGTGGCTGAACACATGAGTTAGCAAGTTGCAGCTGGGGCAGAACAACTGGGTTTGAACTTGTGACATAAGTTTTTCGGCACAGTGGTGTGTATACTGTCTATCACATCAGTAGTCTGGCCAGCAGTATTTGCTCTTATCTGATCTGAATATAATATGAATTGTACAAAGCAGTTTGTCTGGAAATGCTCTTTCTGTTGTGAAAGGCCATAGGGATCACATGATTCCAGTCTATTCTCTTGTAATAAACAAAGGAACTTAAACTGCAGCCAAAAAAATACATGTGTTTTCACAGGTTTGTGTACATATTGTGTCAATTCCCAACCCAATTTTCTGCATATTTCAAACAGGGAAATACGCAGCAAAGAAGTCACGGAGGACTGATGTAGAAGACCTGACTCCCAACCCCAGAAAACTTCTACAGATCGGTAATGAACTAAGGAAGCTGAATAAGGTGATCAGTGACCTGACACCAGTCAGTGAACTACCCCTAACGGCCAGACCGAGGTCAAGAAAAGAAAAGAACAAGCTGGCTTCCAGGTATACATTAGATAATGCTACACGGATGAGTAAATCTGGAATACAACAACTGGATGATTAAGATCTAACTAATTTTTACCTCGAGATCCTGCTTCATGCTGGTAGTTCCTGCAATGGCCTAATTACCAGTTTATCAAGAAGCACTTTGGAAGTGTAGTTTGCCTGTTCCCTAGATAACGATGCATTTCCACTGGAAGCTGGCTTACTTAGCTGCAGGGCAAATGATGGATAGAGTGATAAAGTCCACGGGCATGAAATGTAAGCAAATACAGGTAGCAGAGTGCTTTCAGTGAAGGTGAGAGTAGATAGATGATTTTGTACAACACAGCTCTGGGAGTATTGGTGGATAAATTCATGTGGCAAGCAAACAGATGCTCTTAGTATTCTGGAATTTTTGTTAGTGTTCTAATTCTTCCCCTCTTCTTACTATAGGGCTTGTAGACTAAAAAAGAAAGCCCAGTATGAAGCCAATAAAGTAAAACTCTGGGGTCTCAACACGGAATATGGTAAATACAACTCTTCACATCTTAATTTTTCTTCTGTTCAGACAAGTGTGTGTTTGGCACTGTCATGTAACCTGGGTCATACCTGGCAGTTTACAGAAAATACAGGGTTGCTACAAACCCAGCGGTTTTATTGGTACAAAAAGAGGCCACTCCATAAAGTGTACGTAAATTGGGTTACCTGCAGTGTTGAGCTACTTTACAGATGTAAATTATGTAAATGTAAGCTTGTAATGTCAATATTTTTGAAAATATGTGTACAGATGTAAACTATTACATCTCAATTTTAGACTAAGTGTGATGTGACACCTTTGGCACTTACAGATAACAGTGTGTGGACAACTGTGGATTTCTTTGGCTCCAGAAGGAACGTGCTGTAAATCTAATACAGGTGTGTTTTCTTTGCAGATAATTTACTGTTTGTGATCAACTCCATTAAACAAGAAATAGTGAATCGGGTGCAGGTACCTAAAGATGATAGAGGAGTCGACATGGAACAAACGTTGAACGTCCTTATCAAAGACACCCTTGGTAAGCAGGGAGCATAACGTACTCGCACATACGCGAGGAGACATATAATCTGTGGTATGTTACCTTGCAAACAATTCCCATAATAGAGAAGAGAAGGAAGTGCTTCCTGATTTTTGGTTGTCTGTGCCTTTTGGTTGGTTAGTAACCAAAGTGTTCGTTGGCTCTGCGTCGCTTACAGAATGTACAGGTATGTGCAATGAATAGTAACCCTACAGCATGTTTTCTTACCCTCCGTTTTAGGACTGCCTGTAGCTGGACAGACATCGGAATTTGTTAATCAAGTTTTAGAGAAGACTGCAGAAGGAGACCCTACCGGTGGCCTTGTAGGGCTACGAATACCAATGTCAAAAGTTTAAGACACGGCTTCAGCTCTTCTCATCGGTCAGATTCTACCTGTGCTGTCAAGTACTTCATTGTAAATTCCATTCTGGTCTGCATGTCAGTTTAGCAGTGTGTAAGCACTTACCATTAGGTTCCATTGTTTTTAAATAACAATGTAGTACAACAAATCAAAGCATGATACAAAATGCTGAATTGCATTTTTGGAGCATAAACCAGATAGTTTCAAAGCTGCTTTAAGCTTAAATACAGAGATGAGGATTCTTTTTAACTTTTAAGTTACTTAGGACCAGAATATATCACTCTTGTTTTAGAAGCAAAAACGTTGTTTTGCTAGTAAAAAATTTTAGCACATGCCAGACATTTTGACAGGTTTATACTCCAAGTAAAATAAGAGGAAGCGTGTTTTTGATAAAGCTGTCAGTTTAGGGAGTTGTTTTGTTTTGGTTTTTTTAATAATTGGATTTTCTTTGTTCTCAGAAAACAGTAAGCTTGCTTTGCAACCATTAACTTGTACATAGCACACGTGGCACTAGAGCTAGTGTGCCATATAAGACTTTAATTTTCTGAGCTTAATGGAGTATTTAAATGTTTGTGCAAGCAAGAGAAAAAAAAAAAGTATATTCTTTGTGCCTTGTATTTTGGGGGGAGAGCTATCAGTATAAGCTGGTAAAGTTTTGTATGAAGAACCCTGAGGGGAAAAACCGCGATGTATAGATGGTAAGATTATAGATTTTAATGTATTTGTTCCAGCTCTTAAAATTTTTGAATGTATATAGGAATATGTTGAAAATGTAGATATATGCCACAGAGTCTATGTATTGTATAAAAGATGGCTCTAGAAAACTCAATTTCGGTACTTTGGCCGGAAGAAAACAAATACTTGCACATTAATGCGATTGTTTATTTTTGTACCAAAGACAAATGCAACTGATATGGCAAACTGCCAGTCTAAGTAAAGTTTTGCACAGCTTATATGATACTGTACTGAATGTAAAAACAAATGAAAAAAAGAAAAAAAATTAAAGGTCAGGGTTAGGGATCTTACTGAACTGTGAATTTTTTTGTTTGGGTCCAATTATCTACAGAAGGAGCATTCATACATAACAATATTATTTTGCTGTTCTTGTAGTTCGCTTCCATGGTAGATAAGTTGGTGGCCGTCTCGGAGTCTTTAAATCTTTTTTCTCTGCACTTACTCTAGGAGATTTTAATATATTTGGATTTTAGTAAGCTATTGGTAAAATAGTTTTCAACTTTGAGACTTTAAAAAAAAAAAAACTATTTAGCTTGTTGTAGTATACTTCCACCAAACAACCAAAATAAAATTATTTTTATTGTAATGTGTATATATGTAAAGAGAAAAAGGAGCTACAGATACCTAATTCCTTAGTTGCCACTTTTCCAGTTGATGTATTATTATGCATGTGATGTTTCCAAGGATCAACACAGGCTTCAAACAAAACAAATTTATAGACTTTTATATTTTTGTACAGGTATTTCGAAACTAGCTTCTTCAAACTTATATGTGACTTATTCTTGTTAATTGAGTAGTTTCTATGATCGAGGAATATTAACACACAGATCTTTGCTCCTCTGGTAATAAGAGTTGGCTTTGTAGTCAGTGTTAACGTACAGATTAAAAGCTTTAGCCTTTGATGAGAAAGACCTTTATCTCAAGGCAAGATCATTCTCTGGTTTCATGGCCCCCCCCCCTCCCCCTTTTCCTCCTGTTCTTTCTCTCCCTATTTAAAGATGACAAAACACTGTTTACTGAAAATAGAAATACCAAATATTTTCAAATGTAGCTGCTGAAAAAAAAAAAATGCAAAAGTCCATGAAGGCTTTCTCCCCACTCCCTTTGGGGGAACTTCTCCACTTCATTTCTAGTTTGTCTAAGTTTGTTTGTACTGTGATTCCTTTTTGTTTATAAGGAGATTATTTTTATATCCAAGCTTGTGCTATAAAAACCAGTCTGAACCGGAAATAGCGCAGGAAGAGTGGCCGGCGAAGGTGGCAGCCCTGCCGCTGCTTGTGCGTGTGCACACCGCTTACGTTGTACCTAAATATTCCGGGGGACTCGGAAGGGAGGAGGAGGCCAAAATACCACTACTGAGCTGTGCAGAAAGTCTTTCCTGCGAGAGACTGAAGAAATAAATACCCAGGGCAATATAGGCAAAACTTTGTAAATCCACTGAAGACTTGCAAAATCTGAGTGGAACGTGGGTGTGTTTGTTGTTGTTAGGTGAGAGTTGGCTGCTGCTTTACACAGTGGGTCAGATGTACTCCCGTTGTAATGACTGCCGATTGCAGTTACTCCAGAGGTGCGTATGGCCCGTAAAACCCCGACAAAGAATGTCTCTTGTGGCCATGTCTGTACCAAGATTTGATGTACTGTCGTTCCTTTCTGACGAACGGTGTCGACGTGTCGCTGAGTGGCGAGAGGCCCTTGTGCCGTATCCAAACCCTGCGCGCAGGGCAGCATCCCCGAACATCGAGAGAGCAGTTTTGCGATTAGGTGAAAACTTCTCCGAGAAATTAAACTGACAAGGTATTAAAAAGCCCCTTTTTCACTGCTCAGAAGTACTGAGCAAAGATAACTCTATAGCTTTTTATTTGTGTCTGAAAACCAGAATATGATTTTGGTCTGGCATTTCAACGTAGACTTTGAATCTTTAGTGAATTCCATACCCTTGCATTTCAGTGTTTTCTATGTATTATTTTAAGTTAAAGCTTTTAAATAGTTGAGCTTTTTAATGTTGACACTTTATTTTGTACCTATTTATATGTATGTATATCTTAGACAAGCACTTTGTTTAAAAAAAAAAAGAAAGAAAAAAAGAAAGAAAAAAAAAAAAACTGCGTTTTATATGATTCCTGCCACTTGCTGCTAACTCTGGGCTGGTCAGAATGCTGCAGCGATACTTGATATAAATAAAACCTGGCAGTAAAATGTAGAGTAAAGAGTAAGACCTTTTGCTGGTTTAACTTTATCATAAAGGTGACATAGGCAAGCTGTGCAGCTTTACATTTTAACCAGGGGACTCTGTGGCATTTAAACCGTCTAGAAATGGTTGTACTTTAATGCCAGTAACAATCTGCTTCCTCTAGTGTCATTAAAATATATACATTTAGTGTCTACTTATCACAAACAGAAATCTTATAAGGGTATAAAAACCAACAAATGTACATGTTCTGTTCTTGGCAATTGTGGCATGCATTTTTGGATGATCTTTAGAGAAGACCATTTTCTAAAGATTTTCAGTGTTCATACATGGTTATGTGGATCTTAATGAAGTCCTGGATCATTTTTGTTTGAGTGTAGGCATTGTGAATATTCACTTTTAATCCTATATCCAAAAACAATTACACTTTTTTTTGATTTAATACAAACAGAAGCTCTTCCTTTATCTGATACACTGGATTCTCTAGGATTTGTTTCCGTTTGAAAAGCATGCTGTCATAACTGCTCTTGTTGAGATCTCGTCAGTCTGAACTCCGGTGCCACACTTTGAATCGATGGACTGCTTGTTCTGCTGTACCATGTATGATTCTCGTCCTTTCCCACTTCCTTCATGGCAGATGATGATGTGGCTTTATATTGTGCCTTACTTGTACACCTAGAACTACGTGTGTTTCATTCCCTCTGAACTCTTCAAACCTAACCCTTCTGAATGAAATTGAATCAGAACTGATACAAGCATCCTGAAGAAAGTCTGGATAGGTCTGATTTCAGTTTCTCTCAGCAGTAGTCCTTTTGTATTTATATGGAAGACCAGTTTTTGAATGGCCTTGCAAAATGTGGGGGTGCTCGTGAAGGGTGTTTTTTTTAGCCCTAAACCCCTTTTGCTAACGCTTCCTTTTATGGTGTGTTGGACACGTTTACTGATACTTGGCGAGTACTTTTGGGTTTTGGATGAGAGAGACTTACTACTAAAGCTATGTTTACGTGTGGATGGGCTGGATTTTCTTATCATACCAATTGAAATCATTGTGATTTAACAAAGTTGCGTTGCTGTAAAGCTGATGTGAGAGTCGGACTCAGCTGTGTCCAGTTCCTAATTCTTTATAGACAGACTTTTTTCCATACTAAGAGGGCCAGGAAAAAAGGGTTTGTGTGGGTTTTGTTCCTCTGTTTGTTTGTTTTTAAACAAACAAAAACCTACAGTGGATGAAGGGTCTTTTAACTAACCTAAAAGCAACCAGACACTTTTGAAATACAACGGTGTCAGTTTTGATTTTATTTTAAAAAGATCCCTCACATCAATATTTATCTGGTATTTGCCTTCATTAATAAAACAGTTAGCTTAGTCACAAAATATAAAGACTGGATGTGCTTTTCTTTTCCATAAATCGTTTAAACATAGCTATTTTTTTAACACTCTAAAAGGCTTTATCAGGAAAATTTCAAAGGGTTGTATACAAGTTGCCTTCAGCAGAAATAGCAAATGCAATTCTGTTCCTCAAACGTGCTTGCTAGTCTTCCTGAAATTCTGTTGAGGCGTAACCCAGTTACGTACCGTGAACGTTGGGATCTGTATTTGGCCTTGAGACCTGAATTTCAAGAATGCATCTAATGATGATTTTATTTTCTTTTTAAGTTGGAGGCTTCAGTTGGATTCGTGTAGTTAAGTGTGCTGCTAGATGTGGTCTTGGCTTATTGACACAGCCTTGCACACAGCTGAGGTTTATTTTGTTTACCCCAGGGATCGTGTGAAGTACATTTCAAACAGTTACTGCTTTGGTGACTGATTCTTCGTGTAACTGTATTAAGGGCATTAGTATGTTGAGAAAACACCACTCTTGACTATTTCCCAATATAAATTGGGATTCTTAAATGTCGTTGACGAAAGATGGCACTTTTAGGTTATATCTTCTTTGCAGCATACAAAAATGTCTCTGTCTTTCTACAATTTACATTTCACAATATGCCATGTTTTCTCCCCCAATGCTTCTAGCATGATAAGGAGGTGTGTGTGCGCACTGAATTACAATCCTCAGCCTCTTAGACATTCATGAACTTCCACAAGAGCAAACACTGACTATGCAGTTAATTGTCTTTCTCGTGAGCTGTGGAGCTAAAAGTGGAGCCAGAGCTATTTTAAGCCACTTTTTTTTTTTTTATTAAAAACAAATGATCATTTTTAGATAACATCAGCATTCAAAGTTTTTCTTAAGAAAATTTTGTGGTTAGATTTCTGTGTAAGTCAAATTTGGGTGAGTTAAGTAGCTTCTGTAAGGAAAACAACTGGATTGTATTTGGTATTGGCAAAAGCACACTCCGCCCTATCACAGTCTTCTGGTTAAGAAACAGAACCTAGTAGTAGCACTTAATTTTATTAATCTTGCTTATAATGATGGCTATTCATACACTCTGATTTGAATCATCTGTTCTCCTGGAATATTATGTCCAAGTAAAACTTCTTGCTCAGTATTTGTGGTTGGGTGAACCCTTAAGGCTGATGGCACATGCAGACATAGGTGGTTGACAGGCAAAAAAAAGGCATTTTAAACAAAACATGGCATCCTGTTCTGCCTGTGCTTGGGGTCGTGATTGTAATGCTGTCCTTGATATTCTATAATCAACTTCCAACTGGAGCTCAGAAAAACTTACTGAAAGTCTTGTCTCTGTTAGAAAATAAATTTACCTTGTTCAAAGCATGATCTGTTAAGAGTTGCAGTGTTTAATGTTGGTTAATAGTTGTGCAGTTTTTATTTTTTTTGAAAAGAGGCACAATTGAACTATTGACTTTGTTTACTCTGTCACCCTTGATCCCTAGCACTTCTATTCAGATACAAATTCATCAATGTATGCAACATCCTTTGTAATTTAAAATAAAAATTGTGGAGGAAATACTGTCTGGCATCATTGTACGTGCGGCCTGATAGTGAACGGCGTGTGCTCCCTCGGAGTAAATACCCCAGTCTCTGGGAGTGTCAGCAGCTTTCCTTTGGAAGGGATCATCGCTAGGCAAGGAGTAACTCCCTCTGCCCCCACGCAGTCAGTGCTGCCTCGCAAGGCTGCTGGGCCAGCATGCTGGGACCATCTGAAGAACCTGGGCTGCAGGAGAACCAGGTCCTTTGGCTTCCTGCAATGGCCATGAAAGTGGTCTCCAACACTGCTAGCTTTGTCCAAACCTGGTTTGTCTGAGGGCAGGAGGGGCAGAGGAGTTGGGGGAAAAGGCAAAAGGGCCCTTCCTTTCTTTCAGGGGTACAGAAGGTCCCTCCTGTTCCCCCAGCCCCCTCACACTGACACTGGCCATGCTCCTTGCTGCTGAGGGTCACAGACCTTACCGGTCTGGGCCTGTGTGCAGGTTTTGGTTGGGACAGAGCTAATTTTCCTCACAGTAGCTAGTATGAGGCTGTGTTTTGGTTGTGCTGAGAAGAATATTGACAATATACTGGTGTTTGTGGTTTTTGCCAAGCAATGTTTGTATCAACCCAGGACTGTTTCAGTCTCTCATACTGCCCCTGCATTCCCCACTGCTTCTCTACAAGAAGCTGGGAGGGGGCAAAGCCAGGACAGCTGACCCACACTGACCAAAGGGACACTTAATTCCATAAAAAGTCATGCTCCATATACAAGTTGGAGAGTGGGCTGGGGGGTTTCCCTCTCTTGGACTTGGTCTAGCTCTGGGCCTAGTGTTCTCTGGCTCACTACTTGGTGACTGGCTGGGTGTCAGTTGGCAGGTTGTATTACTTGTTTTCCATTATTTCCATTACATATTATTAGCAGTAATAATAGTATTGTTAGTATCGGTTTATTTCAGTTATTTTCAATTATTGTTCTTATTTTGACCCATGAGTTTCCTTATCTCTTCCTCTGATTTGCCTCCCCAGCCCACCTGGGGGGGTGAGTGAGTGGCTGCGTGGTGCTTGGTTGCTACCTGGGGTTAAACCCCCACAACCTGCCCACCCAGAACCCCTGGCAGGGCTGTTGGGTATGAAACTGCAGCTTCTGAGCCTGCTGTAGCCCTGCTGCTGTCACTGTTTCTCGCGGTGGCTGCTGCTTTGGGCCCTTTTTTAGCTCGTGAGGGCAAAGGGACCCCAGCTTTGCCCTCACCAGCTAACAAACCACCTTTTCATGCTCCTCCACAGTGGGTGACCGGCTGCTTCGCTGCCCG
>NW_010226360.1:0-745 GCF_000690775.1 Eurypyga helias
CCGGTGTCCCTCGTGCCCGGTGTCCATCATTCCTGGTGTCCCTCGTGGCCAGCATCCCTTGTCCTGACACGGCCTGTGCCCAGTGTCCCCCATTCCCGGTGTCCCTCATTCCCAGTGTCCCTCATTCCCGGTGTCCCTCGTGCCCAATGTCCCTCGTGCCTATTGTTCCTCATTCCCGGTGTCCCTTGTGCCCAATGTCCCTTGTCCCAGCACAGCCTGTGCCCGGTGTCCCTCGTGCCTGGTGTCCCTCGTGCCCGGTGTCCCTCATTCCCGGTGTCCTTCATGCCCATCATCCCTTGTCCTGGCACTGAAAAAAACTGGTGCCCGATGTCCCTTGTCCTGGCACGGCCTGTGCCCGGTGTCCTTCGTGCCCGGTGTCTGTCATTCCCGGTGTCCCTCGTGCCTGGCATCCCTTGGCCCAGCACAGCTTGTGCTCGGTGTCCCTCATTCCTGGTGTCCCTTGTGCCCAATGTCCCTTGTCCCAGCATGGCCTGTGCCCGGTGTCCCTCATTCCTGGTGTCCCTTGTGCCCAATGTCCCTTGTCCCAGCATGGCCTGTGCCCGGTGTCCCTCATTCCTGGTGTCCCTTGTGCCCAATGTCCCTTGTCCCAGCACGGCCTGTGCCCGGTGTCCTTCGTGCCCGGTGTCTGTCATTCCCGGTGTCCCTCGTGCCTGGCATCCCTTGTCCCAGCACAGATTGTGCTCGGTGTCCCTAATTCCTGGTGTCCCTTGTGCCCAATGTCCCT
>NW_010226361.1:0-548 GCF_000690775.1 Eurypyga helias
AGTCCCGTGGGAGGCAGTCCTGAAGGGCAAAGGAGTGCAGGAAGCCTGGACATCCTTCAAGAAGGAAATCTTACAGGAGCAGGCCATTCCCATGTGCTGAAAAACGTCTGGTGGGAAGACCACAGGCCTGGCTGAACAGAGGTTTGGCTGGAACTCAGGGATAGAAAAGAGTTTATGACCTTTGGAAGAAGGGGCAGGCAACTCTGGAGCACTACAAGGGTGTCGTGAGGTTATGCAGGGAGAAACTTGGAAGGGCCAAAGCCCCACTAGAACTCAATCTGGCTGCTGCCGATTATGAGCATATAGTTACACCTGTCTAAAAGTACAAAAATATAAATCCACCTATTTAAAAATAAACTGCCAATGCTAGTCAAAAGCGGTGTTCCCCAGGGCTCAGTGCTGAGGTCAGTTCTGTTTAACATCTTTATCAATGACCTGGACAAGGGGATCGAGTGTACCCTCAGTAAGTTTGCAGGGAATACCAAGCTGGGGAGGGGTGTGTACCTTCTTGAGGATAGGAAGCCTCTGCAGAGGGATCTGAACAGGCT
>NW_010226362.1:0-511 GCF_000690775.1 Eurypyga helias
CTGGCAGCCCCCATTGTGTCCTGGCCTGTATCAGAAGAAGTGTGGCAAGCAGGTGAAGGGAGGTGATTCTGCCTCTCTACTCTGCTCTTGTGAGACCCCACCTGGAGTGCTGCATCCAGCTGTGGAGCCCTCAACATCTGAAGGATACAGACTGGTTGGAGCGAGTCCAGAGGAGACCACAAAGATGCTCAGAGGGTTGGAGCACCTCTCCTATGATGAAAGGCTGAGAGAGTTGGGCTTGTTCAGCCTGGAGAAGAGAAGGCTCCGGGGAGACCTTATTGCAGCCTTCCAGTACCTGAAGGGGGATACAAGGAAGCTGGGGGGGACTTTTTACAGGGGCCTGTAGTGACAGGAGAAGGGGTAATGTGTTTAAACTGAAAGTGGGGAGGTTTAGATTAGATATCAGGAAGAAGTTCTTCCCAGAGATGGTGGTGAGGCACTGGAACAGGTTGCCCAGAGATGTTGTGGATGCCCCAACCCTGTCCATCTTCAAGGCCAGGCCAGATGTGGC
>NW_010226362.1:597-5882 GCF_000690775.1 Eurypyga helias
CCTTCCAACCCCCTGCAGGGGGCTGGAACTAGATGATCTTTAAGGTCCATTCCAACCCAAACCATTCTATGATTCTATGATTCTATGATTTCAGTGCTTCACTTAAAGAACATATGGATTTCCACCACCATCTTGGAACCAAAAATCTCACTTACAATTGACAAATTTCTGCAATAATACTTTAGCTATGTTAGTCTGGTTTTAATGTTTTGGATGTGGTATCTGATTTTTTAACTATTTGGAACACTTTTAGCAATTTCAACTTCAGTCATTTGCACCATAAATTAAACACTTGTGTGTGCATAAGGAAAAAACTTATTTTCCATTACAGTTGCAATATCCACAAAGACTATAAATATGATATTTGCAATTGTCAAATGAGCAGCTGCATTAAGAAAGAAGCATATATGAATATATAAGGATGGCTCAGAAATATAAATTGTAAAGTGTCTAAATCTCTTTATTTTCATTTATTTTAATTAATTTATTCAGCAAGAACACAAACCCTGGTCATGTATGGACTAATTCCTGACTTCATCAGACTCTGAGAAGCCAAAATAACTCTAGATTTTATACCTGGTAAAGTGTTTTAGTTGGAAGCTGGAATTGGTCCACAGTTTCAGTTTTGTTTTAGATAATTTTTTCTTAGGATAGCAAGACTTCAGAGCTGTTAGTTCCTGAATCCAACAGCCCAGACATTTTAACAGGTGACTGTGATAAGTTATGTCATGCCAGTTGACAGGTAATAAATTTTCAGGTACATATTCTTAGGTCTGAGGACCTGAAAGGCTGAGTTTAGTGTGCAATAAAAGAGGTTTTGATAAAACTGTACTACACTGTATAACCTCAGGTTAAGGTCATGTCCATGAACAGTTACCAAATGTCAGCTGATGCAACTTCCTAAATGGCGACACTTGCTCATGTGTGTAAGCAACTTTAGAGTTGTTACCTGTCTTCACTTCCTTCAGTTAACTGTGCCCTTCTTCTCTGCTATATGTGAAATGTGTATAAAAAAGCTATAACTGTACGTGAAAAAAAAATTTCAAGATGTGGACTCCAGACTTTTTGTGTCTTTGGAGACATTTCAGGAATTATAAACATTAGAATGAGCTTTCAATGACTAATGAATAATTAATTTTCATGGTCCAGAAAAATGAGTCCCAGTACCTATACCTTGGATTAATTATCCCCAAGTTGTGCATTCAGAAAGAATCTCTCCTTATTCAAGCTACAATGATAAAAATAAAATAAATATTCAAAGAATCATAGAATCATAGAATGGTTAGGGTTGGAAGGGACCTTAAAGACCATCTAGTTCCAACCCCCCTGCCATGGGCAGGGACTATATATATTTTACTATGGAAATATATATATTTTACTATGGAAATATATATATTTTACTATGGAAATATATATATTTTACTATGGAAATATATATATTTTACTATGTGAAACCCACAGTGGTTTAGATCCCCACAAGTTCAAGCATCGTTACAGACAGAGGCACATGTATTTTGCTGCATTTTCATCCTTACAACACCCCGTTTAATGACTAATGACTTCAATTCAAATAATCCAGTATTTTTCTCAGATGATGCCAAAATTATAGGAATGGTGTGTTCCATTCATCACAGATAAGAAGAGAGGAAAAACCATGAGCCAACAGTGTGCCCTCACGGGCAGGAAGACCAATGGCATCCTGGGATGCGTTAAGAAGAACATGGTCAGCAGGTCGAGATAATTTATCCTCCCACTCTACTCTGCACTGGTGAGGCCTCACCTGGACTACTGTGTCCAGTTCTGGGCTCCTCAGCTCAAGAAGGACAAGAAGCTACTGGAGAGGGTCCAGCACAGGGCCATTAAGATGATCAAGAGCCTGGAGCACCTTCTGTATGAGGAAAGGCTGAGAGCTGTGTCTGTTCAGCTTGGAGAAGAGGAGGCTGAGGGGGGATCTTACCAATGCTTATCAATATCTGAAGGGTGGGTGTCAGGAAGATGGGCCAGGCCCTTCTCAGTGGTTTCCAGTGCCAGGACTAGGAGCAATGGCCATAAACTGGAAACGAGAAGGTTCAACCTGAACATGAGGAAGCACTTCTTCACTGTGAGGGTGACAGAGCACTGGAACAGGCTGCCAGAGAGATGATGGAGTCTCCTTCCCTGGAGACTTTCAAAAGCCACCTGGACTTGTTCTTGTGTGATCTACTCTAGGGGATCCTGCTCTGGCAGTGGGTTGGATTAAATGGTCTCTAGAGGTCCCTTCCAACCCCTACCATTGTGAGAATCTGTGTACAAACATTCCTCTTCCGTAAAGATATGACTCATCAGAGATGCAATTCATATTTTGAAGAAGAGTATGGTCCTTCAGTCAGTGATTAAGTGTTAGCTAAGTTCAAGTTAAAAGGTTGAAGGGACACAAATGTTATGCAAAAATGTGATTAAATGGTCTCTAGAGGTCCCTTCCAACCCCTACCATTGTGAGAATCTGTGTACAAACATTCCTCTTCCGTAAAGATATGACTCATCAGAGATGCAATTCATATTTTGAAGAAGAGTATGGTCCTTCAGTCAGTGATTAAGTGTTAGCTAAGTTCAAGTTAAAAGGTTGAAGGGACACAAATGTTATGCAAAAATGTGACATAATGCTACGAACAATTCTAGCTGTTCTTTTTATTAAAAACAAACAAACAAACAAGCAAACAAAAAAACCCAAACAAACAAAAAAAATCCCACCACCTCTGAGCGACATGCCTTTGAGATGTTACTTTGCAATGTGAGTGTGTTTTAATTCATCTTTGTACCATTAGTTATGAATTTTCTGGGGTAAAGAATTATTTAAATCAAATTGAAACTGGAGAGGCTTTTGCACTACCAGACACACCTGCAGACTTCTGTTGGTGTTTTCAAAGTCTAGAAGTTCTTCAGGTATATTTATAATGCATGAAAGCAAACCAATAAAATTTAAACAGGGTGCAGAAATGTGAGCTCATTTTAAAGCATTCTGTCCAAATATCACTGGGCTTGATTAAAGCCAGTTTTCTTCTCCTCATCAAACCTATAGCAAAATAAGCTAAGACCTCCACATGCTCAGCACTGCAGCTTGGCTGTTTCTACCTAGTCACATTCAATCTATACCTCAGTAAAATAGTCTGGGCAAAATAGAAGAGTACATTTTTTGCCACTTGAAAGATACCATTATATCAGTAAATTTTCTGCCATCTTCACACACTTTTACAACTCTCTGAAACAGGTTTGAAGAATAAGACATTATTTCATACACAGTTTATCATGGGAGTGTTTCAAGGTGGGATTCAGATTAACATTAGGCTATATTTGAGGTTAAGTAGGTTGTCCTTACCTGCTCCATGTATAATCAAAGAGGAGACATTATCTGTCTAAGACTTCTGTGTCGTATACATACTCAGGGACATGTACACATCAGGTCACCAGAGGTGCATTCAGATACCCTGAAGTATTTCTTCTTTGACAATCTGACAACAGAAGTATTGCAAATCACTAGCAGACTAGACATCTAACTTCAGTGGAATAAAGTTACAGGAGATAAATCTGCCTCTCCATATCTACTTTCAATCACTACCCATAAGCAGTAGGAGTCATAAATTTTACCTTGTGTGATTATAAGCAATTACTGTGTTTAGTATTCCTACTGTATTTTGCCTCAAAATAACACATGAACCTTTACACAATACAAGGGATAAAAATAAGTCTCAAATTACTGAGTATAAAGTCAAAAACAAGTTTCACATTGCCCTCCAATCTTTGCAATGGAGAGAGCTGAGGTTGCCAGTAACGTAAACCCTGAAAGATTCAGAACGTGAGCCTGAACCTCCTGGCATATCTTTGGAAGTTTTTGTTAAAGACAAGGGAAGTAAAGAGGTTGAATCATCTGCTTTGTCATGAGTATGTGGGCTTGGAACATACTTTGTCCTTACAGCAAATGTGGAAATGGCATCTTTTTCACTTAACATGGTGTCTCCTTCAATTATAAAAGGCATAAAAATCACAGGTTAAGTGTGCATGTACCAGAAGAGTATGTACTGACAGGAACTAGAATTTAAGCACTGACAGAACAGGAATGTAGCACACAGTATTGCAAGATTAATTACACATTTCAGAGCCCTTCCACTCATCAGTCTGCTTGCCAGCAGATGGAGGTGAGGGACAGGTTACTTTTCGTTTTGGTACATCACAATGGGGTAGGCACAGCAGTCATCAGAGGGTTCTGAAGCATTGCACTCAGCAGTAGTACCTGTGCGCTGGAGCAATACGTTGTACCACCTCAGTTTATAGCTTAGACATAATTAGTGACATTGTCAAAAATATTTTGGGTCTATTTTCCCCCCAAGACAGATAATAGTCTCTCATTTTAGGCTTATACATAAGAAGCTGTAGATTGTTTGTTCTTCAGTATACGATAAAAATGTCTCTGTAAAAGTTTCAATTATATTTGTACAAATACAGTTAGCATGGAGATTCATGTAATCAGAAAATATTTACATATAGGGATCTTACACAGAAACACATGCATAGCTGAATGCATAGAGGAAATAAAATATTGCTTCAAAAAGGTTTTTCCTGTTCTGTTGGGTGGTGAAGGAAGGTTCCTTCCTGTTCAAGCTTTGCATTGGCCTACAAATACAGAACTAGAAGGTCCATGGTTTTGCTCTTTTTACTGAGTCCATACAGATCATTTGTTCAGTCTCAAAACAAAGTATTAAATAGGGAATGGCAAACCTAATCATAGAATCATGGATTGGTTTGGGTTGGAAGGGACCTTAATGATTACCTAGTTCCAATCCCCCTGCCATGGGCAGGGACACCCTCCACTAGACCAGGTTGCTCAAAGCCTCATCCAGCCTGGCCTTGAACACTTCCAGGGTTGGGGCATCCACAGCTTCTCTGGGCAGCCTGTTCCAATGCCTCACAACCCTCTCCGTGAAGAATTTCTTTTTTATATCTAAGCTAAACCTAATATAGTACCTGTGGCCTGTACAAAAACAATCTAGAAAAAATATTGTGTCCCTTCATTCGTAGGAGGTTAAAAAGAGAAGAAAATATTTGCTTCACTGGTTCCCCAGAGGTTTAACAAGGCTGTTCCACAAGAGCAGGTCCCGATTGCCCGGCTGGTGCAGCACTGCTGGGATTGATGCCAGGAAGGCACTTAAAGTAGAGACAGAGCACAAATATAAGGCTGCGTCGTTCCTGCTAAAGCAGAGTGAACCATTGCATTCTGCATGGCCAGTTTTTCCAGGATTACCTTTGTAGGG
>NW_010226362.1:5913-17430 GCF_000690775.1 Eurypyga helias
AAAAATCTAAAGGCACCAGTGGTGAAATGTTCTCTCTTGTGTGAGTTTTACTACCCCACTTGAATTTTGCAATGCATTGTTTCTTATAAAAAATTACATAATTACTCTTAACAACCACAGGAAGAGTGCTCCCTTAAAAATAAATTATGGGGAGAAGGAGACCACACAGATCTCAAGGAATTATACTGTATGGAGAGTAGATAGCTTGATAAAAAATCCTCGGAAGCGAAGTGGTTCAGGTGATTTACTTTTCACCTTCAGCTTCAGTCTTGAGTAATGAACTGAATGACTGAATGTGGATTTTTAATTTTTTTTTTTTCACTAGCTAGCAAAGCCTGTTTGTGTTATTTGCACTGTATAAGACAAGAAAAATCATAGAATCATAGAATGGAAAATCTTGCATCCTGATTCTGAGATTCTTCTTCTCATCTCTCACCAAGAGAAAGAATGTGTTCTTATGCCAATTTTGTGATGTTCTGCATGGTAATTACACCCAGTCCTATCAAATTTATCATGTATTGTGCAGGAATTCACTAGGTATTACCATTTCATCAAATACATTGTTGTTAACAAGTAAAGGGAACGAATTAGGTCCCTAAAAATTGTGTGGTGCTATTTAAGTTACTCTGGAATAACCAAGATCCTTGGAGCAGAGCTCTCAGCAGAAATGCCAGAGACACTTGGGGAGAATCCAGCCCCCTGGAAAGTTACTTGGAGGCGAGAAACAGTATTCTAGGGCATCGGTTAGGCACCTGAATTCCACCCAAAATATACTCACTTTTTTAAAGTAAGATAGAGGTTCAGATTCTTCTAGATAAATGAAATAGATGCTAAACTGAAACTATGTGATAACATTGCTATGTAACCTTAATATTTAGATGGAAAAAGCTGCAGAATCTATGGTTTTATTGAATTTCATAAGAGGGTTTCTTATAAACCACGTGAAGAACACAAGAGCTAACTCTGCATTACAGAAAAGCAGGTGCCAACAAAAGATTGGGATTCACATTCTTTTCTTCAGATTTAGATTTATATTTCTAAGTTTTACCTTTCAAAAGGGAAGTCAGAGCTACTCTGCTTTGGCAGTGGAGAGTGAGGAGGTTCTCCCTTGTATTCGGTAAATCACTGGGCTGATCCATTCGCTCATGAGGAATTTTTGTTCTTCAGGATGGTTTTCATACTTCCATGGGTTTCATGGTTCATCAGCCTGAAGAGAATGCAAACCTGTACTTTCCACATACCTGGAAAATATACCTGGCTGTTTTGCAATATGAGGACCATCTGCTCCAGCAGTTCTGCTTTGTAAAAAAGAGACTAAAGTTTACTGTGTTGAGAGTACAAGCATCTGAATATAACAAATGGTTAGACCAAATTCTAGCTTTTATCATGAGGACTACCATATATTTTTCACCATAAAGTATGCATAAGCAGTCTTTTAAATAGGGATCAAAACCTATAATTCCCTAGTCAAATGCCAAATTACCACTGCATTGGCACGGTTTCTGCTCTGGGCACAGAACATGTCATAGAACAATTTATTGGAGAACTTAATGGTCTTGCTTAAAATTGACTTGAATGTCTTGTAGAATATACTTCTAAAACTGTCCAGGATTTTTAATTTAAGCTTTTTGTGACATTAATAAATTCTAAAGATAGACTTAATCTTGTGTTTCACTCTGTCATAGTATTTCTTTTATTATTGCTTTCAAGCTTAAAATAGCACAACGGAAAAATGAACAAAAACATGTGGTGAGTATCAGCCCATTAATTGGTTTAAATAACTCAAAAAACTACTGCAGAACTCTTAATGAATTTTGAGAGGATATTCATTTTAATTGGATATGTTGGCTGCTATATATTTACAAAAGGAAAAAAAAAATGATTAAGATATAACACAGCCATAATATACCACTTCTAAATTCAATTATTGTATTTTAAGCAATTATATTTTAATTTCAATTTTATATAATACATATAATTTTATATCTATATATTATATAATATGTTAGTATATTGTAGTATATTTTATCTGTGGTTCTATTTCCTCCTAGAAGTGAGAAGGCCTTAACCCATAGCTCACACTTATCAACTTAGAAAGTTTAGCCCATGTCATGTTTGTCAAGTTTTATCATCATAACAATGGAACAATCTGATACAGTTAACAATAAAACCTTTACGTTAGGGTTATTTTTATGCCCAAATAATTTTGTAAGAGTTTTATTTTTTATGGGACATTCAAATATTTTGATTCTTTCTGTGGTTCTTAAATCTAGTACACACTTGTAATTTTTTCTAACCACCTTACTGAAGTTAATTGCTCCCTCAAGAACACTTGAGAAATTGTCCTCAGAACAAAAGCAGACGCAAGACATAGCTTCATTTTTCCTTGGCTTGATCTTCTGCACCTACAACAGCTCCACCTTGACTGCAGGTGACAACAGTGCTAGAGCAGTTTGTAAGCAACAGGGTGAAACCTAGCAGTATTAAAGCTTTTGCTAAACAGAAGTTGCTTTGTTTAGAAAATCAAAACTTAACGAACAGGGAGAAGACAGGAGAATCTGTTTAGTGGCTTAGGATGATGAATGGAAGAAGGATTGAAAAGCAGCATCTGAGCCAACACCCTGAATTCACTTATTCCCTCTTTAAATAACACTCAAGTGTTGTTTAGGTGCTTAAAGGTCTGTCAAACCATTAGCAGGCAGCATAACACTGAGCAAATGTCTAGATTTGCTACCCGATTCCCTGTAATTCAGAAAAGAGAAATCCTGTACTGCATAAACTCTTCTAGTCATCCAATGCCATTCTTCCTCTCTTCCACATTACATGGTGAATCAGATGCTTCTCATCAAGTGAGTATCACTGACTTGCATTTAGCACTGTCAATTAGCTGAGTGAGGTTATGACTTTTTTTTAGACCACTTTAATTTTCCGCTGCTTAATGAGTGCTTCATTGCTAGTACTGCTGTTTCTGAACGCTGTGCTGAAGAATTACTGAGAGTCTTAAGTACTTGGGCACAGAGTGTATTCTCTGTCCCTGCCGATTCATATCACTTGGGCTCAGTAAAAGCAGAACTGCCTACTGTACATATGATCTGAGGACTGCAGACTGTTTTGTCTTGAATCCTAAATGAAAATAACTAAGAAAACACAGGAAATCTCTAAGCGTGTTTTCCCTTCATTTTTCATGCTTGCACTTGCTTGGAAGAAGAGTAGCACCGCTTAAGGGAATTCAGGTGCTCAGCCTGAGAAATAATCTTCAGGGAGGACACTCATTTGCAATTACTGCATATCATGCTCTCAGATTCAAAGCACAGGTTCCCACAGAGAAAACTCCCTACAGCAGACCAATGCATCACACAGCATAGTCACGGTATGGTTGCTTGTGCATATGTATATGATATGCATAGATATTGTTTTCTTTCTTAACTCTGACAAAAGTTGAGTGGAATAAGTATATTACAAATCTTTGATTCTTTGCATGTATTTCTACCTTAATAGGAAATATTACCTCTTTTTTCAATGTTTTTTATTTTAATTTACTCCTTTCCAAGGAAATGAATTCATATTCACAAGATATCTTGAAACAAGCCTCCTGAATAAGGTAAGTAGATGAATGTAATTTATAGGAATAAGATTGTCATTTTAACAGTCATAGAAACTTAAGGAGAAGGAGGATTAAATTTGGAGTTTCTCGGCCTTTAATAAAAGTTAAACACAATCCTTTTTTTATAAAGTGAACTCTGTTTTAGATGATAATCCTCCTCTTACTAGTTGGGTATCATCCCATTAGAATTTAGGGTAAATTTCAGTGTCTGTCAGAGTTTTACACTTTTCTCCTAGCTCTGAGCTCTGTGCTGAGCTGATGTCTGGTCTCAGTCATACCAGTGCCAAACAGAAATAATTCAGCTGAACAAAGAGGGATGACACCAAGCAACAGTAAACATCAACTCCTCTGTGTGTGCTATTCTTCATCTATAACAACTCCACACCTAATAATATCAGAGGCACAAACATCTTCCACCTGATTCTTCTTACCTTAGGGACATTCATACAGTGAGCAAAGATGAGTGATGTTGGACTTCCTTTGCCTGTGCTCCAGGCCAGGCAAAATGAGCCAGCTCAGGATGCAGTGTAGTCGCTTTAATTCAGTGCTGCATCCAAGCTGCTACAGACAGTGCCGTGGTGTCACCCTCATGTGGCATGCTGCTTCCCATGGGGGCTTTTAGACCCTAAAACAGGCAGAGATTTTGCATACAGCTTCCCGTAAAGGCAGGTCCTAAGGCTCTTTGGGTGCATCTCTATTCATAAATTAAACAGAGACTAGACAGAGGTGTGAGAGCAGCAAATTGGCCATTGCATTTTTAAACTGACAGAGCAGTTCCTGCAGTGTTTTGATACACATAGTGTCTCAAATGACCCCTAGGTACAATTTGGGAACTGGCACAGACCAAAGATCATTCCTAGAGCCAATTTACAAGCAGTCATCTGTCCTGGGACCCAGGACAGTCTAGTGATAGACGGTCAGACCATGCCATCTCGTCATAGAACCAGAAAGCATACTCTAGCAGTGTTTTACTTTACAAGATGAGATTTAAGTCCTGATACCAGTCTATGCATGAATTATAGGTCTTGAAGCAGCCATATTCAGAAGATTTCTTTATCTTGTTAAAGTTGCATTATGGTCTGAGAGTAATTACGTAGTGATCTGCTGGCTTTCTACATGCAGAATTCACTTCAAGGCTCAGAATCAGGCTATTGCACTCACTTACGGTTGATTTAAGGAGATGATGTAGCTTTCACTGATGTCAATGGAAAGATTCTCATGTATTTCATAAGAGGGGAATCATGTCTCAGACAGCACAGAAAGGTATAAGGCCCAAGGAATTCTTCAGGGGAAATTTTCTTGCAGCTGATTCTAGTAGGAGAAAGCGAGCCTTAGTTATACAATTATAATAAATCAAGGTCTAAATATGCACACAATGAATCACATGCCTCAGTTCACAGGTCAATATATTGACAGAAGCTTTTCATCTCTAGCCTAGTTCAGAATATAGCCATAATAAACATTTTTCCATTTTAAGCTTTTCTGTCCTAACCACAAATCATTCCAGCTGAGTAAAATGAACTGATAAATCTGTCTCTTTTGTTATTATACTCAATTGATTAGTTATGCTTCATCTCACAAGGGATGTACATGAAGAAGTACCTTTTTGGTAACTGGGTGTAATCTATTGTAGGCTGAAAATAATATTGAGTGCAAATATAAAATTTTCCCCAGATTCATTTCAAAAGGACAATAAAGGATATTTTCCAGATTCAGAAAAGGTCATCACCATTAGGAAATGACTTCTCGTTATTCAACATGTCTTTTAAAATTTCATGCATGTTTTGAATGTTAGGGGTTGAAAATGCTTTTTTACAGTGGACATCAAGCCAACTGACTCATAACCACATCCTGGGTGGGATGATTAGGACTCAGTAAGTAAACTGGGAGAATAATAAATTCAGTGATGAAGCAATCCTTTATCTGTAATACAGAAAAATTATGTTTCCTCGCCATAACTTCCGACTGGATATTTCAGATATTGAGGCATATGGGAACTGATGTCAACAAAAAGACTTGTACAACAGCTCTGTTGTGTATGGCAGTTTTCTTCTTCTTTCTTCTTCTTCTTTCTTTCTAAAGAATGCCACAACCATAGATTTTTCTCCTATGTATGAAATCAAGCACTGTGAACACAATTTTCTTCAGGACCTGATACAAACACCCTTTTTTTTATCAGACTTTCCCACTGAGGAGGGTTTTGAAGGCACTGAAAGAACTGTAATCATTATACTAAAGAATTGCTGTTGGGGTGGGGAAAGGAAGGGGATGAGGTTTGTGATGGATTACCTGAAATTCCTTCACTTTGAATATAATTTTATTTTATTCTGGAAGCATAGAGATATGGGCCCTTTCAGAGGCTTTTATAAAAGCAAAGCTGTGGTGGGTTGACTCTGGCTGGAGGCCAGGTGCCCACGAAAGCTACTCTACCCCTCTGCTCCTTAGCTGGGCAGGGGAGAGAAAAAGTATATTGAAAAGTTCATGGGTCGAGATAAGGACAGGGAGCGATCACACAGCAATTACTGTCATGAGCAAAATAGACTCAACTTGGGAAAAATTAATTTAACTTATTACCAATCAAATCACCATTATACCCAAATCTTAAAAAAAAACTTTCCACCACCACTTCTTACTTTCTTTCTCTGACTCAATTTCCTTCTCACTTTTCTCTACCTCCTCCCTCTCGAGCAGCACAGGGGGAAGGAGAAGGGGGGTTATGGCGAGTTCATCATATGTTGTCTCTGCTGCTCAGAAGGAGGACTTCTCACACTCTTCCCCTGCTCCAGTGTAGAGTTCCTCCCACAGGAGACAGTTCACCATGAACTTCTCCAGTGTGGATCCTTCCCAGGAGCTACAGTTCTTCACAAACTGCTCTAGTGTGGGTCTTCTCTCACACTGCTCTGAATTGCTCCAACCTATAACAGGACACTAGAAATCAGAAATTTCTAATTAATATTGCTAAGCACAGTCACATCCCATGACATCTCTCTTCAGCACATTTAGAGAGCACCATTTCTTCTGCTGAAATCAACCAGACCACACATGGACATTTTTAATCCAGAACAGATTTCAACAAAAGATGTATTTCTTCTCAAAATTGCTGTTTCATAAGTATATTATTTTTTGGAAGAAAAAATTAATTCTACTGACTTTTTTAAAGTAATTTAAATTGTAAAGTTGAGTTTAATATATTTTCATTCTATGATTTTATGTATCTCATTTTCATATATTAAACCACTACTTTTAGAAATAATAGATGTTACAAACATTGTCATTTTAAAACATGAAAGGAAATGACACTGAATTATGTAACAGAACCCAAAATTATACAAACTTACTGCAGTGAAATATTTCTTTTACTATTTCATATCAGAAGACAGATAAAATGATAGGTTTCATATACAAAACACTATATTTACAGAGAACAGAAATTTGTATTCTCTGTAACATTAAGTACACTAAATATATATTTTGATGTCATTTAATTTAGCTTATTATTTTTTCTTATTTCAAATATATTCAGAAAATTTTAACTCTCACCAGTTCCCTAAGGCATTTATTTTACCCCATGCCCTTCCTACAGAGCAACAAATGCACCATTCAATTCCCTTCATCCAATCCATCATTTTCACTATTTCTTCATTGCCTTCTCAGTAAGATTATTCCTGGGTACCACTGAAACAACAGGAACTAATGTTAAAATAATAAAAAGGGCTGAATTATGAGGTTCTGAAATGTAATTTAGTATTTTAAAGCATTTAATGAAATTGTTCTTTTATTATTTTACATTTTTCTCAGAATTTTCATCAGAAATGAGGCCATTGGGCAAGGATAAATGTAGTTTAAATCACCTCTTTTCCAAAATAAATTGTGATTTAATGATAATTTTCCTCTCCTCTGTAACCTAATTTAAAGTTTCTTAATTTTTCAGAGCTAAATAAACTTCCTGAAATGGATATTCAAACAACAGAAAGAGTTCAGAGAGAGAATCCCTACTATGAAGCAATGAAATAAACAGATGATAACCATCTTTGAACATTTGTCTTTTCTACAGCTGCCTAATTGAACGCTGAGATGCTTTGTGAATGCTGAGAAGAGCTGTCAGATAGTTGACAGTTTTATTTGCCAATTGATTTGCCAGTTGACAATTTTCAAGGTCAAAACATATGTTCAATTCTACATTAGAATCATAGAATACCAGGTTGGGGTGGGGCTCAAGGATCATCTGGTCCAACTTTTCTTGGCACAAGCACAGCCTGGACAAGATGAACCAGCACCCTGTCCAGGCAAATCTTAGAGATGTCCAATATTGGTGGATCCAAAACTTCCCCAGGGAGTTTATTCCAATGGCTGATTGTTCTCTTTGTGAAAAATTGTCTTGTGCCCAATGGGAATCTCCCAAGGAGTAACTTATAATCATTACTTCTCATTTTATCCATGCGACTCCTTGTAAAAAGGATCCTTCCTTCTTCGTAGCCACCCTTAAATACCAGAACATGGCAATTAGGTATCTCTAAGCCTTCTTTTCTCAAGGCTGAACAACCCCAGTTGTCTCAGCCTTTCCTCATACAGCAGGCTACCTGGTCCTTTGAGCATCTTTGTGGCCCTTCTTTGGGCCATCTCCAGCCTATTCACACCTTATTTTGCATAGTGGGGACTAAAAACAAGCACAGATTCCAGCTGTGACCTGACAGGCGCTGAGTAGAGTGGGATAATGTCTTTATCTCTGTCGGTGATGCTCTTGTTGATGCAGCCCAGCATCCTGTTGGCTTTCTTTGCCACAGCAGCACACCGTTCACTCATATTGATCTTGTCCACCAGGACCCTCAGGTCCCTTTCCACTAGAACTGATCCAGAACTGTAGATGGATGTCTGTGAAGCAAAAGTGTGTTTCAATATCTGTTTTCACAATGGGTAGCTCAGATTTCCAACTTTTTGGGGTTTATGAATTACCACTGATGGTTATTGCCACTGCTGTATTGAACAGGGATAAGGAGCTCATTGTAGTTTCTAATATTTGGGCTAATATTTAAACATTATTTCTTTGATGACCAAGAGAAAATATTCTTCTTTTAAAATGTAAGATATTTGTCCATTTAAATTATATTATCCTTTGGGATTCACCAAACTTACAGCTAAGCATTGTATTAGGGAGCACATTGTGTATCTCCCAGACAAAATCTACGTATCTCATTCATATTGTCAGGTCTAATGTAATTGCTTTCTTTCCAAGGCTCATTACTAGTATTCCTCTAGTGCTGACTTTGAGTTTTTGTCTTATGCATACATACAGTCTTTGTTTTTGCAACAGAAAACTAAAATCCACTCACTAGAAAGACTGATATTTACATGTTGGGAAACTGCAAGCATTTACAGTGCACTCATTTGTATTAGCTTTTTATTGAAGTATGCAGCAGAAACTTTGCCAAAGAGGAGAAACCTAACACAGGCTCTTTGTTTCATCCAATTCAAATTCCTTTTGAGTTCTTTTCAGTGCCATCCAAGATTAGGTATTGCGTCCTGATTTTCTCATGATCATTTGACATAAACCTGAGCACTTGTGAAGACTTCCATATGACTGTTGAGATGTGTGTTGTTGTATGTTGATATATTAAGAAACTCTGCAGTTTTTGACTGTATAGGATATCAGTAGACTAAATTAATTGGTTTATTACTTTATACTTAAAACCAGATAAAATTAGAAAAAAAATTTAAAAACCTATTACAACTCAAATGACATGGTTTTTAACTCAGAGATTGAAATTATTTTGCAGTTATTCTCAAGATTGGGATCAAGACCCTTCAATAAATAATGAACAATTATTTACAAAAGGTCTTTACATATTGAAAAATTATTTTTCAATTCAATAACTTTCATTACACTATGCTTGCATGATTAATTTTGAGATACATCTCACTCATAATAACTAGCTACATTATGTTGTGGGTGCATAATCTTACCGGTCTTAACATTCACAAAACATAGCAGCTTTTTCCTATAGTTGGTAAGTTTAGATTGTGCATTTCAAGGGGAAAGCAATATTCTCAATCTTAGGAAGCTGAATATTCTTTATTTTAGCAATATCCTTTCTTTTACTGTTCTTGTTTATTCACTTCAACTTACTCATTTATTGTCACTTTCAAGTCTGGTCCATCTTTGCTGCTCTACCAATGAACCCAAATCCCTGTAATTCACCTCCATCACTGCATTGTTCTGAACTTCTCAATCACTCCATTGCTCTCTCCCCAGGCTCATGGTCTGCCTTTTTCTCCTTCAACTGATTCTTTTGGTCATTCCTTCCTATTATGGTTTTTCTTCCTAGTCTAGTCTTTTGCCTTTTTCCACTCACCCCTGTAGTGAGTTCCACTCACCCGTTCACACCTGCCATCCAATTTTGGGGTGTACAGCCTTGCACACTCCACTTAAGCATTTAAGGGAAGACACAAGGGTGTGACAAGAAAAGAACAAGGCAAGGACAAAAAGACACCTTGTACGGTATCCACCAGGTTGGTCGTAGCTTTACACTTTTGAAATTATATATTTGTATTTGATTTGTTTGAGTTTGATCTGTCAAAAGAGTAGTAAAACAATATTTATGTACTAGTAATTATAGTGTTCTTTTTCCCTCCCCTCCCCAGTTGCATAGCTGTAGTTTATAGTCTGTCAGTATTTTCATTAGAAAGTCCATTATTCAGAGGTCAATAACTCAGACATTTAAGATTGCATCAGCTCAAATCTAGATATATAAAATGTCAAAGACTCTTAATTCACTTTTTATTCCCATTATGGAAAGGAAACATTTGTTAGGTTTTTAGGGGGTAATTTATCTATGATATTTTCTTTAACTTTTGAGCTAAAACTTCGCTCTACCTCTGAAATTGAAATCTTACAGATAAATTGTCATTAGTATGGGCTAAGACTTTCAAGGTTCTTTAAAGTAAAATTGAGGAGACAAAATATCCAGATAAAAAGCACAACTAGCAAGCAGTAAGTGCAGAGAGTTTTTATTCTTTTTTAGACTGCAGAAAATGACACTTAACTGCTGCCCCACTGGTAAATAACATGCTATGAGTTTTCTGAGAAGAGCATGTTATGCACAAAACACAGAAAATAAAAGGGCTGTGATTCTCAACTTTGGCCGTTTGGTGCAATTCATCCAAGTGTTGGACTTGTGCCAGTCAGTGCCACTGAAAATTTTATTTCAGTACTGTCCCTGTCTCCCGTGGCTCTGAGGGTATGGCTTGTGCCTTTGACAGTGAAGACCTTGGCGTTCTCCATATCTTGGGAAACCAGCTCTCCCATTTCCTTCTGCAGAGGGCCCACATTTTCCCTAATCTTCTTTTTATCCCCTATGTACCTATAGAAGCCCTTCTTATTGGCTCTGATGTCCCTGGTCAGGTTCAATTCTGTCAGGGCTTTGGCTTTCTTAACCTAATCTCTGACCTCTCGGACAACTTCCCTGTACTCCTCCCAGGCCACCTGGCCCTGCTTCCAGCCACTGTAGGCTTCTTCTTTTTTTTTTTTTTTTTTTTGACTCACTTTATCCAGGAGCTGCTTTTTCATCCACACAGCCCTCAAGGCACTTTTACCGGACTTCCTCATCAATGGAATGCATCGTTCCTGAGCTTGGAGGAGAAGGTCCTTGAATACTTGCCTGCTTTATTGGTCCCCTCTTCCTTCCAGGGCTTCATCCCATGTAACTCTGCCAATCAGTTCCCTGAAGAGGCTAAAGTCTGTTCTCCTAAAGTGCAGGGTAGCAAGCATGTTGCGCACCCTCCTCGCCTCCGTAAGGATCTCAAATGCCACTGTTTCATGGTTGTTGCAGCAAAGGCTTCCCTTGAGCTTCACATTCCCCACCAGCCCCTCCCTGTTGGTGAGAACAAGGTCCAGCATGGCTCCCCTCATTGTAAAT
>NW_010226362.1:17865-18169 GCF_000690775.1 Eurypyga helias
GTCAGCTCCTCATCCATCCCCAGGTGGAGTTCCACACACTCCAGCTCATCCCTGACATAGAGCGCAACCCCCCCGCCACGTCTCTCCTGCCTGTCCTTCTTAAAGAGCCTGTATCCTTCCATTCTGACACTCCAGTCATAGGAGCCATCCCACCACGTTTCCACAATGTCAATGAAATCAAAGTCCCTTATGCGTGCACAGGCCTCCAGCTCCTCTTGTTTATTCCCCATGCTCCGTGCGCTCGCATAGAGGCTTTTAAGGTGGGCCCCTGATGGAGCTGGCTTTCAGACTGGGGCATCTTGAA
>NW_010226362.1:18239-39993 GCF_000690775.1 Eurypyga helias
CTGGTTTTGCCCCCCTCCCCCTCCCAACCTAGTTTAAAGCCCTATCAGTGAGCCCTGCCAATCTGTGGGCTAGAATCCTTTCTCCTCTCTGAGACAGCTGGAGACCATCTGTCGCCACCCAGCCTGGTGCCACATAAACCTCCCCATGCTCAAGGAACCCAAAAGCTCCACCGTTCACACCAGCCTCTGAGCTATGTGTTGATCACATGTTCTTTCCTGTTTCTCTCAGTATTCTTTCCCAATATCCGGAGAGACATCTCCAGCTAGCAGTGTGGTCACTGGTTTCAGTCATATTTACCATGGGATGGTTAAGGACGCCTCAAAAGTTGGTCTCCCTTGAATAAGCACACCTTTTTATGCCAAAGAATTTTCAAGAACAAGGGGGGACAAGGGGACATAGCACAGAAGCAGTAAAAGATTGTGTGGTTTCTCTGGGCTGACAAATTCAAAACTGAATGTTTCTAAGAAGCAATAACATTCACTGTAGTATTATGACAAGAGGAAGAGGAGGGGTAACCCTTGAAGTTTTCCAAGCACAGAGAAAGTCTTTGATCCACTTGAAGGGCCCAGGAGGAGTCTCTTTCCCACTAACCCACACCACAGTGTAATAGCGAAAGACAAACAAGCACAGACAAGGAGTAAACTGATTTAATAGATTACTGTGGTTTGTCACAAATTTGTCCTCAGCAATTTGATGTGTTACTGTATTTGTTATTACAAAGGTGATATGAGACAATAATAAACTATATAATACATTCTGTGATTCTATGATTGAAAACATTAAATAGAAGGTGTTTATTTTACATTTGCTTTCAGAAAAATCAAACTGAAGAAAAAACAACTCCTGGAAGAAAAATAAAACTGAAGAAAAAGAACTCCTGGATACATGAAAAATGAGAACGGCAAGTAGTGCAAATAAACAGCAGCTACATTTGTTCTCACTAACTGCTAAGAAAAAGCTCCTATGTTTAATTCATATCTAGTATATTCATAGAATCATAGAATCATAGACTGGTTTAGGTTGGAAGAGACCTTAAAGATTGTCTAGGCCCAACCCCCCTGCCATGGGCAGGGACACCTTCCACTAGACCAGGTTGCTCAAAGCCTCATCCAGCCTGGCCTTGAACACTTCCAGGGATGGGGCATCCACAGCTTCTCTGGGCAACCTGTGCCAGTGCCTCACCACCCTCTCTGGGAAGAACTTCTTCCTGATATCTAATCTAAACCTCCCCACTTTCAATTTAAACCCATTACCCCTTGTCCTGTCACTACAGGCTCTTGTAAAAAGTCCCCCCCAGCTTCCTTGTAGCCCCGTTCAGGTACTGGAAGGCTGCAATAAGGTCTCCCTGGAGCCTCCTCTTCTCCAGGCTGAATTCTTGCAGCCTTTTGAAGTCACATCTATTCTTTACCAAAAATTATCTTAGTTATACAAACAATGTAAGTCTGATATTTTTTTTTTTCCATCTGGTTTTAACTATTTTACTCAGTCATGAAGGGCCAGTTTGAACATGTACCAAAACACGGTTATCCAGAAGGCAGCCAACAAGGATTAGAAATATTGTGCAACTGCTTCCTGAGCCAACTTGAACACTTTCTATTCTGCACTTTCTCATTGCAGTAATGTGCTGCCATACAAAAGCTATAAGACTTCAGGCAGTTGGCTACCTACCACAATGCCCATCTGCATATTTTGGCATAGAATATATTAACGTGTTATCAGCTAGCCTCACCCTTTGACATATGCTGTAACTTGCAGAAGGGATGAAGGTATCACAGTGTATGTGAGCTATATGAAATATCGCGCATTCTACAATGATCTATTACAGTTTACTAAGCCTTTGAAACCACCATAACAAAAGTAGACTATCACTGCCAGGTTTGATTTAGCCTTCATCCAGTTTAATTTAAACCACTGTAAAAATGTGTATTCATATTTACTCATGGTTCTCATAAAATTTAACTATAAATAATCTATTAAAAAAAAAAAAAGACAACATAAATGGTTTCAAATTTTATCACTTAGTTGGAAAAATGCCTTACCTTTTTTATACCACAATGCTGTCAAAGCAAAATACCGGTAGAACCAATGAAACATTCATTTTTACTAAGTGCTAATGGAAAAATACCCTAATTAAGTCAAGTACTATTGCACTTCACGTAAGACCTATACATTGTATCTGAGAATGCAAACAGTCATAGTTCAATTGCAACATCCCAGTGAAAACTCAAAGCAAATTTTCAAAACAGAAAATATTCCTTTTGTACTTTGACAGAGTTAATTCATGTGAAAACACTGTAGGCAGGAAGTTCCGTTCTGAATAGGATTTTATTTAGTCTTCATAGTTCATATTCACGCTGTGCAGAATATGTAATTGTGGAAAGTATGAGTCTCTTCTAAAACTGCTAACCAAAACTATTTTCCACTTAGAATAAATTCATCTCGCTCAGCATTAGTATCTGAAAACGTATGTATCTAATCTAGGGAGTTGTTTAGCCTTTTCCTCTACTCAGTGGACAGAAATAGAAATCCTAATGTTCTTTATTTTAGCTGCATAATACACTTCCCTTATGAAAGAGTATATTTTTCACCAGTACTAACTGAATTCTCAACTAACCAGGGAGCTTAGACTAGGTGCATAACTGTAAGACAGGTAAAGTTAGGTGAAATTAATCACGAGTATCTAATTAGCTTGGTTTGTATTAACTTCAGTCTTTGATCACAACTTGGAATTAACTTGAAGAGCAAACATGTCCCTCACTTCAGTTCTCCAACACAAACTATTGGCCAGTCTATTACTACTTCATTACTTTCATGCTACCTTCATCATTCATGCAGATTAATAACTTTATCTATCATTCATTGCCTGTTGTAGATGTCCAATGGCATTATCTATCTCAGGTCTATCCCACACCTTAGACCTACTTCACCTGCAAATGATCAGTTTGCTTGATGTGGCCAGGAAGCAGTATGTTACTCTACGTGTGCAAATAAACAGAACATTAGATATAATGAGTGTAATATTCAGGATGCACTGGACTCACACGCAAACTCCTGCTCATATGAGATTTCTAGGTATCCATCCCAGATTATCAGAAACTCATCTAAGAGGTTCTACTGCCAAGGTGATACAGCAGTGAATTTTACATGTCTAACAGTGGTATTAACCAGCAGAAATGACAGGGTTGGTGGTTCCATTTGTGTATAGATTGATTAACTATATCGTCTTACACAAAAAGAATTAGATTAAAGGCAATTAGAGTACATTGATTAATGCTGTTATGCAAATACAGTGCAAATTTTCAAATGCAGGCTTGAATAGTGTTTATTTCAACACTAACAATTCTGTAGGACAAAAATGAAATCATTCATTAAAAAACAAATTTCATCAAGCTGAAGACTGTCTCTGAGCATGGCCAAGGATGCTTAAGAAGTCACATGAAAAACAGAGCAATTGCATGGTGAAACTTCATTAATATGACTTCGCACATTCCAGCAAGTTGTGTCACAGTGATTTCATCAGTCAGAAGCAGCACCCTTATCTTTAATTTAACATTTCTTGGCCCAATACATCTGTTGGAGGGACAACACAGCAAGGCACAAGCAAGCCAGGAGGTTCCTGGAATGCATTGATGACAACTTTATCCAAGTGATAGAAGAGCCGACCAGGAGAGGTGCCATGCTGGACCTTGTTCTCACCAACAGGGAGGGGCTGGTGGGGGATGTGAAGCTCAAGGGCAGCCTTGGCTGCAGTGACCACGAAATGGTGGAGTTTGAGAACCTTACAGGGCAAGGAGGGTGCGCAGCAAGCTCACTACCCTGGACTCCTAGAGAGCAGGATTTAGGCTCTTCAGGGAACTGATTG
This sequence comes from Eurypyga helias, assembly GCF_000690775.1. Classification (NCBI taxonomy): domain Eukaryota; kingdom Metazoa; phylum Chordata; class Aves; order Eurypygiformes; family Eurypygidae; genus Eurypyga; species Eurypyga helias. The sequence continues at coordinate 22,103 of NW_010226362.1, forward strand.
GGAAGGTTTCTTGGGAGGAAGCCCTGGAAGGAAGAGCACCCAATAAAGCTGGCAAGTATTCAAGGACCTTCTCGTACAAGCTCAGGAGTGATGTATCCCAGTGAAGAGGAAGTCAGGTAAAAGCAGCCGCAGGCCTGCGGGGGTGAACACGCAGCGCCTGGAAAAAGTGAGGAAAAAAAAAGCAGCCTACAGTAGGTGGAAGCAGGGACAGGTGGCCTGGGAGGATTACAGGGAAGTTGTCTGAGAGGTCAGAGATCAGGTTAAGAAAGCCAAAGCCCTCTTTGTTGGCCCTCTGCAGAAAGAAATGGAAGAGCTGGTTTCCCAAGATATGGAGAAGGCTGATGTACTCAATGCTTTTTTTTTGCCTTGGTCTTCAGTGGCAAGGGCACAAGCCATACCCCCAGAGTCATGGAAGTCAAGGGCAGGGATTGGTAAATGAAGAGCCACCCATGGTCAGTGAGGATCAGGTTCAGAAACACCTGAAGGACCTGAAGGTGCACAAGTCCATGGGGCCTGTGGAATACATCCGTGGGTCCTGGTAGAACTGACGGATGGGGTTATGAAACCTCTATCCATCATATTTGAAAAGTCATGGCAGTCTGGTGCAGTTTCCACTCACTGGAGAAGGGGAAACATAACCCTCATCTTTAAAAAGGGAAAAAAGAGGACCTGAGGAACTACAGGCCAGTCAGTCTCACCTCTGTGCCTGGCTGGCAAGGTCATGAAGCAGATCCTCCTGGATATCATGCTAAGGCACATGGAGAATGAGGAGGTGATTGGTGACAGCCAACATGGCTTCAGCAAGGGCAGATCATGCCTGACGAACATGGTGGCCTTCTACGATGGGGTCACGACCTTGGTGGATCGAGAATGGGCAAGTGATGTCATCTATCTGACTTGTGCAAAGCCTTAAGTACTGTCCCACACAACATCCTTGTCTCTATAGTTTCAGCAATCAAGATCTGCTTTATGCATTAGCCAAGGCAAAGTTCTCTGGTGGTTTTGTAGTTAGATTTCAAGTACAAATTCTTGCCTTTATACTTACGTGCAAGGTCCTAGTCAAGATTCTGAACCTTTTGTACTCAAATCTATAAAAACACACACATCAAGACCTTTCCTGAACCAAGGATGTTATGAAACTCTTTGATGTTGAGGTAAGTTGTATTTCAAGGCTACTTAATTAACTGTTTTATGTCTACCTCTATTCTAAGTTATGTAGCAACTGTCCTCTTATCTTGGGGGTTTACTGTTCCTTTGAAAACATAATGGATGCAATAGGTAGCACTTCTATATTTTCTAAAATGGCCAGTAATTACAGCCTATTGCTTCTGGGAATGTTAAGTGTCTTGCTTCCAATATGGAAATATGGGTGCCTATGGAGATCTGCAATATAAATTGAAGTCAGGTAGAAGAGCAAAGTCCAAAGGAGAGCTACCACTTTTGACACGACTGTTGCTGCTTCTTCAGATCCTTCCCGAAAGATCCTGTTTTATCCTCAACTCACTAAAAATTGTTTGCATGGTGTGTGTGGTGACTGCCACTTCTCATGCTATACTTCATGTCCTTACTGGTGCTTTTGTCTTAGCAATGGGTTCCTACACCTTCAAGGCTCTGGTTGCCAACTCTGTTATGAGGGCAGTCCTTCTGTTATGAGGTTGTACCTAGCACAGCAGGGTCTTGATTCCTCTTGTGGCTCAGCAAATTACTGACACAGTACTAAAACATTTCACGTTGGTCCAGCTGTACTTGGAACACTGAGCTCACCTGCAGACTGATCCTGGTCACACAGAGCAAACAAAGCTCTGGGTTTGTCCTTCAGTTCTTTCACATGCATGCCAGCTGCACGTTCAAGTCCTACACCAAGGTCTCCCAAAGCCTTACTCCTTCTGCAGGTAACTGAGGAGCAGGCTCTGAGAAATGTTCACTTCCTCCTTTTGCACATCTACCTGATATATTGGTAGAGTTATTCCAGAATGAATTCATATTACATAAATTTTTATGGTAGCACTGACTGCTTCAGACTTTATTTAGGTATGTGCAAAAAGGACTATGACTTCCATGTAGCTGAGAGGCTCTTCCACTTGTGCCTACTTTGTGAAGATATAAATAACAATGTGATAAGCAGACGATCAGTACTTTAAATGTGTAGAACAAAAGCAGGCTTACTGGAGAATCAGCACCACTGCACTTCCCTGAATGCAGTATTACATATAATAAATATATATTTATTTTTATACTAAAACAGGGTGTCACTTACTGTTTTTACATACAGTTCAGTCTAACAGAATTACTGTACAGACTTATCCAACATGATGATGATGCTGATTGCGATTTTTCAGTAGGTCAGGTTTAAATGTTAAATGGTTGTCCTTAAAAAAAGGAATAGCTTTCCTTCTACCATCTGGAGGAAAGGAGATTTTGTAGTAATAATTATGTATGTCTTTATATTTGCATAATGTGCTGTAACTGTACAATACTTAGCAATTAAGAAAATATGCACTGAATAGTAATAATACAGGAGTTGGAAAAATCAGTGTGAAACAAGACTTTATGAAAGAAAAAAACTTTCATTAAAAATCTGACTTCTAGAAAAGTACATAGAGATGGGATCAAAGCTGAAAATGAAACCACTTCAATTTCATTTCAAATAGTCTTGCTAATGAAGTGCACATACTTCAAATAATTACTACACGTTGTGCAAGTTACTGTAAAAATCATCTAGAGCAAACATTTGTGTCTGATACTCACATCATATTTTCCTGGAATAATCATCCAGTTTTATGGCCTTTCACGTATTGCATTTTTGGTTTTCTGTCACCGAGAATTGGGTAGACTAGAATAATTATTGTTAGGTACCATTTCTTGTCTTCAAAGTGTACAAATCAGTGTTTGTGAGTCATAAGAAGCTACAAAACATGCATTTTTCCAATCAGCTATGAATAATAGAATAGAAGATCTGGAACACTATAATTTTTAGGTTTATGTCCCTTCATTTGACGTCATTAATAATGACAGTAGTTTTTCCCTCAGTGATTATTATGGTCTTTTGTACTAAGAACCATCTTCTCTGTTCTTTTACCTTTCATCTCCCCCATCAGACAAGGATTTTTGATTTTTTTTAATTTTATTTTTATTTTGTGATTTACTGTATTGATCATCCCATCCTTGTCTTCATTCTAACCCTTTTATTCTTCCTTTAAAATTCAGGTATCTTGTATTCAAACTCAAACCACTACCACTGTTTATATTCTTCCTCAGGGTACTTACCCAGTCCTCACTACCAAAAACACATATCCACTGAAGTCAGTGAAGAAACAACAAAGTCTGCTGATTTCTAAGAGCTGGTTTACCTTACAAAGCAAAGTACATTACTGATGTTTGAACACATAAATGATAGTCACAGAGTGTACTTTTAACAGTGGGTCACTATCTAATTATAACTTTAACATCCATTTTTTACCAAAGCAGGCCAAACCACTTGAAATGTGACTCTGATCAATAAGATATTCCATATTTACCAGATAAGAACATTATATTTCTTTCATTAAAAAAAAAAAAATTATATATGTCTCTATATTTGTTTAATATGTAATTGTAGAACATCCCAGTCTTGACTACAGGCTGTGATTGCTACTGCAGCAGAGATAGCCTACTCTATACTCTAATCCTAATCACTGTGCCACTGGCAGCAGATGAATGCAGAACCACAAGCTTCACTTCCTTGATGATTACCAGACTTTCAGTCCATTTATTCCTCTTCTAAAAAACACTGAAATGCACAACCAGAATATTATTATTCTGCAGTGAATAGGCAGATTTATTATGTAGAGCATGAAAGTACTTTAGTTTTTTGCTACTGCTCAGCAAACATCCTGTAGGGCTATACAACTGGATATTAGAGAAAATGTTAAGTCAGCTTTTCGGAAGCAGACTGGGGAGTATTTACGGACTTATGGAGTTTGTTTTTACATGTGGTTTTCAGCTGCTAATGACAAGTTTGTTTTGATGACCATTCAGATATTGACAGTTGCCTTAGAGTAGTACCTTTGCTGTACTCAGATCTAATGTTTCAACCTAACATTTTTGGCACCTTGTCTTCCCCCACATACCCAGAAATATTAACCTTGAGAGTAATGCTCATTCCCTACATAACTATGTGTAGAAGAACATGGTTATTGTGATAGATATACCCTAGACAGACTAACTGAGAATAACAAAAAAAGATTCAGCAGTATAGTATGTTACAGGGGACCCTGAATTTCTAAGCTATCTTAAAACTCATGTCATTTAATTTTTATTGCAATTATTACCAGCACTCATCAGAATAAAACTAGTTCAGATATGCTTACACTAGGTACAGCCACAGCACTGACTGCAGTACAGGCCCATCCCAAGCTTTATATTTTTTATCTACCTGTATGGCTTTGCACCTGACACAACAGCTGGTTCTGCTCATTGCAGTGGAGAATGCCTCTGGACTGTGATGTTGTCAGTATCTGCAAGCATATTCTGTTTAATCACACATAAAGGGTGAATAGCGAACTCTTGCTGATGCCAAGATAACCATTTCTTCTTCTAGTAAATAAGAAACAGCCACAGTGTGTTCATCTTTATTTTCCAGCCATATTGTTAAATAATGATGTGATTCTATCCAACAAGATGGATCAGTCTGGAGGGGAAGATGCAGTTGATCAAATTAGTTAAAAACCAGCTCAGAGCTCAAATGTGATCTTTGTTGAAATTGTATGCTCCCCCAAAAAGCTGTTGTCACAACAAAGCCTGTTCTCTGATGTGAATGAATCAAGTGTTTGGTCCAGAAGTAACCTCAGCCCACACAGAAACTGTAACTTTGTTCCCCCACCCACACCAGTAATATGTATATTGGACCTGCCTTTTCATTTATTTTAGCACAGTTTACAGTCAGTCACTACAGTGAGTCTGTGATCATTTTGAAGGTATCTTCTTAAATGTTTTTTATGATACTGCAATTTGAATAGCATTCAGATTTGTTCAGTTATGTACATTGGGAGGTGTATTTGTCTTTCTTGTCTTTAACATTTCAATAATGTTGCCAAAACATGTCACTTTGGAGCTTTGCAATATAACTTTCCTAATAGACTGCATTTGAAAAATGTGTGTAAGATTTATGTTGATGATTTATTCCTGAGTCTGAGACAACTATAACCATGAGGATGCTTTAATGTCAATCATCCTCTGCTTCCCTTGACCTATGTGAGCTGGGAGTTCTCTGTCCTTTCCTTAGTGGGGCTGCCTAACAGCAAATCTGCTTACCCACAGCTGCATTGAATGCACAAGGATGAACCATGATTGCCTCTTTGCTGGCATTCTGTTTTACAAAACTATAAATTGCTTGTTAAATTTAAAAAAAAAAAAAATGCATAAAAGCAGTTGTAGTTAACTAAATTATAGCTTGGAATCAATTTGTCCAAGGCAAAATATCAAATTAAGGATTGCAGATTATTTGGAACCACTCACAGAACAATTATTGTGCACTAGTAGTACTGAACAAAGGAAATTATTTAGATATTTCCTGTAAGAATTCTCAGCCACTGCATTGCAGGAACAACTTTGAGTATTACTAACACATACAGCCCTTAATGTTTCCACAAATGAAATCCTGTAAAAGGCTACTACCATTAATCATTGGTTGTAAAATGCTATCAGGCAATTTAACCTACAGAATCAGCCCATTGTAGCAACCACAGTATAGTTCAACCTCTGTAATAGTGCATATTCAATTATCCAGCTCATCTTCTTCTGGCTTTATTATAATTGATAGTGAAAAACTGCTTAATTGCAGCTCTCCATAAAAATAAAAAAAAAAGGGGTGGGGGGTGGAAATTAAAAGATTGGCGTGTGATCATTCCCACGTACAGGGCATGTAAAAAGGTCAACATGTAATCTATATTTTCCAAATCACCTTTGGCTGCAGAATTGTTCTTAATGCACTTCCTTAGAACAAGTCCACATAGTTCGATCCCTAACAAATTTGGCAGACATCTAGATGTCCATGAAGATGTCTGTTGTTTTACAGTAAACAGTAATAGAATGTGGGGGCAGACACCGAAGCTAGCTGCCAGCACCACCACATTGCTGGAGTGCCCTCAATGCCCCCCTGGCCAGGGCCACCTATTTTTCTCCAAGCAATGCTTCGAAATGGATCAGGGTCAGCACAAGCCAGGAACAATTCCCATAGACAATTGTCATTCAACAGCCCTGCTTCATAGCCTAAATGTGTCCAGACCATGTCACAAAGCTAGCCCTGATCCTGTTTGGTGTGCTGGCCGTTACAGATGTAGCTGCAATGCATCCATACAAAGATTGAGCTTTCAGGAGCAAGGTCCACACTTCCAAAAGTATGAGCCTAACTTAGAAAGCTGAGTATATGGGTTAGCATGGGCATGATTTCTTCTTATGCTTCATATTTTAAAAAACTGATTAGCACATCTGAAGGTAAATCTGAATCTTCAACTTCTGGTCAACACTCCTTCCAGGTAACTTCTGAAATCCCGACTCACTACCATGTTTAACCTGACAGGAAAACAAAACAACCAAACCAACAGGAATTTGACTAGTATAGTTTCATGGATCTTTCTTTTTAAATTTCCAACAGCATAGTATGAAAGCATTTTATCTGGACATAGGAATATGAACACATAAATTATAGAGGGCAACACAAGATACGTCCAGCTGAGAATCCATGTACATCAGCAATTTAGGGATGACTAGAAGGAGAATGCAGAATAAAAGCATGAGGTATTTTTTCCCTTTATTATTTACCTTTCAGCTTCTAGCAACCAACAAGTTAGGAATTTCCTGAGCTGAAGATGACATTCAGACTTTCTTTTTTCATTAATTTCTGCTCTATGAGTTTGTTCAATGCCTTTATACAGTACATTATACTTCCAGGTTCCATAAAATCCCATGGCTATCACACACAGTTCAATCCTTCATTGTGTGAAAAGTGTGTAAGGTATGAATGACTAGGTTCCAAATAAGGATTGTGAAAGAAATAATACACTGATTTTCAGTATTTCATGAACATTTGTCAGTGTTGTGGCATTTTAAAAATAAATGAATTACCAAAATATTTGAATTTCATAAGTCGATTTTTATAGCTTTTAGACCCTTTTATCCTCTAAATACTTAGGTTAAGGATATAATAGTATTCATCTTATTTTTTCACTTTTACTATATAACTATAACAATATTGGTATTTTCAGTATGTCAGGAAAATATACTGTCATCTGTACTGTCAGTTTCAATGTTACCTTCTTGTTATATTTGTTGATGCAAATTTTTGATGATACTCTCCTGAAAAATTTCCCTTTGGGAAATAAACTGCATGTATTTGATTTATGTTTTATGGTACGTTTTCCAATATTGAAAGAAATGTGATTTCTTTTTATAATCCAGCAAGAACAGAACAATGGATTCGTGACATTTTTGCTGATCAGTTATTCAAAGACAGAATTTTATCTTTGGATAATTTGCTGATTTGTGAGGTTTGTTTTTCATTTTCCTTTTCCTCTCATATTTTTGATATACTGACATTTTGCTGAAAGAAATAGACTGTAAAAGAAAAAAAATTAAATTGTAGTTGAAATAGAAAGGAGCATTATTTTTCTGTTGATCTACTACATTGAAAAAGGTTACATTGGGAAAAACAGCTCTCAGAACAGTCTTTACATCGCAGGAATATGCCTGGACACTAAAGGTTGCAAAATGTGCTTTTTGAAATATTGTATGTAATTTTGCAAGATTTTGGCTAGCCAATTTCCCTCTGAATGACGGGGTTAGATAGAATTTAACAGAGACCTCTCCAAAAATTGTGTTCTTCAGGAAGAGCATACTTGTTTCCTGGACTGTTATTCCTAATGAAAATGAAGTGCCAATGCTCAATGAAAATCTGAGCAGAGATATCAGGAAAAGTGACCTGTCCTGAAAAGGTAACTTCACCACTGGATTTATTCTTTCCTGGCACTCAAACCAAAGTAGATTGGTATCACAGGGGGAAAGCAAAGCAAGGTGAGGCATAAAGTGTTACAAGCTATATGGCTAAGACGGGTGAGATGAGCTACCTTCTGAAGGTGCACATCTATTTTTTATTGAAGATAAAGAAAACTTGTCTGACAGGAAAAATAGACCTTTAAACTAAAATTGCCAAGGGACTGCCTTTGGCTCTGAGCCAACCTGACATGGATGGCTTGTATCTATATCACTAAACCCTCTTATGTTCTCAGCAGGTTGGCTGAACTGACTGCCTTACCCCCAGACTATCCTAATCCCAGATCATGTTGGAGGTTTAACCATGGACAAGGTGATGCCTTGAACAAAAAGATATTATAACTATCCAATTTAGGTGAGGCTCCCAGAGAATGAATTCTCAAAAGGGAGAATTATTATAAAAGAAAATGTGATGTACAGGGGTACATGATGTACAGGTGGGTAAGTAAAGTCATATAGCCATGAAGAAGAAAAATTAAGTAAGATACCACCCAAACAAGAATGCACATAAGGACACAGTCCCTGCAAATTGTAACCAATACAACTTGGAGATGATATGCCAGCAGAAACCAGTCGAGACCAAGATAAAGAATCTGAGAACTCTGTAAATTGAGTGATGAGCCAAGATTAGGCTATATATGGAAGAAAAGACCCAAAAATTCATGTAAAGGACACTAAGGAAGGCCTCTTCAACAGCTCTAGGGACCACTAGAGACCACCAAAAACTCACATGGAAGCCCCACTAAGCCCTAGGCCACACACAGAATAACTATATAAATACGATAAGTTCTAGGAATTAGGATGAATATGTAAAATCATTCTGGGAAATTTAATGCATATCTAGGTAACAGGACAATATAAATTTTACCTGATGTGACTCACAGTATGCATAATAGGTGGAGTTATCCCCCATGCATCCAGCATTGCAACAAGGAATGACTACCTTCTAAAACTTTAACAAAAGTGTTAGAAGGTTCTTTATGTGGCCAGATTTTACAGTATCAAAGGCACTGAGCAACCTGCTTTGACCACTGAATTAGACCAGATAAACTTCAGAGCTACCTTCCAATACAAATTATTCTACAAGCCTATGATTATGTGGGAGACTGCTAGGTCCCATGAACCAGAGACCCGTCAGTGCCCATAGTAATAATTTAATAAAATGAATTGCATTGCTACAACCACAGGCTTTTTGGCTGGTTTAGATCTACCTATAGACTACATATAGAAAAGGGGAACAAAAATGTTAAAAAATAAAAATAGAACCTGTCTCACTTTTACTTTAGATTTCAGTAAATTAACATTTTCTGATCTATTCTATTGTCCTGAAATGTCTGAACATCCCTAGCAATAGAGCAATTTTCTTTTCCTTTATATTGTGACCATTTCCTTGACAAATGGGTAAGCCATGACTCAGGCTTCTAAGGTATAACTGGCAAAAGACATATTACTAATAAAAAAGTCTATAATCATTGATGTACTCCTGCAAGTTCAAATTAATATTGCTGTGCTAATACTGCAATGCTGTGACTTGTACTACATTATGTTGTGTAATTTGGTCTGGCAGTATGCTGTCTTAAAAAAACCAAACAAACCATAAAAATAGATGAAAAAAAATCAAGAATGTATCATACATCCAATTTTGTGAGTCTGAAGTACAGTGCTCTGTGAGTACAGTCTTGTTCTTGATCTCATCCAAGACAGCTTGAAGTTCAGGAGTAATTGTCTTTACAATTGTAGTAGACTCTCAGGTACAACCTATGACTCACAATTTGGTAGGAAAGCCAACAAACATAAATTGCATTCTACAGAAGTTGTGTGTCAAAACAAGCCATGTTTCCCCTCAAGTTAAAAGCACATTTTTCCCCTGAAGTTATAATTGTAATTTCAACACGTGGCCATATCCAGAATATCCAACATGCTTAGGTTTTGACAGCAGCACATCCCTGGCAGCGTGGATATGCAAGAACCATAGCAGATTTTCAAGATTTCATGTGGGTTTTTGCAGCGAACGATGGCTGTGGTTCTTCACACTTGAACTGGTTAGTCAAGAGGTGTGCATATGAACACAATCTCACAGCTGACACCAGTCTAGATATGCCCGTTATTTTGGTGGTAAAAGGATGTGACTGAAAATGAAGCTCAACAACACACCAAGGACAGGGTAGAACTCAGATGTTTGTAACAAATGTAAAGCAGTACAGCATCAAGATGGAGAGTGTTTATTTGAGATTTACATCAATGCAGAAAGGTATGACAGGAAAAGTGAGTCCCAAGGCAGAGTTTGAGAGCAGTGTGGGATTTTTTCAGGTTAAAAACCAAAAATGTAAAGATGATCATAGGCTATCTTAGGAGTTTGAATTACTTTTAAAATACTGCTCTCCTAGATATGCATTGCAACTGCCTACTGTTACAGAAAATTTATATTTTTTAAAGTAACTTATTAATATTAGCCTGAATAATTTTTATTCTTAAGGCATTCATGAACTTTGGTGATATTGAATTTTTATCAAACTTCTATCGAACAACATAGAGACATAGAGCCACGAAGATGGTCAGGTGCCCAGCATTTTGCTTATAAGGGGAGGCTGAGGGAGCTGGGCTTATTCAATCTGAGGAAGAGATGGTTTTCGAAGACAAAAGAGCAGACTACCAGTAACTTGAGGGGCTTGTGGAACCTGTCTGTTTAGAGTGGTGTATGGCAAGAGATCAAGAGACAAATTCTCATGAGTTGAACCAGAAGAGGTTCAGACTGGGTAGAAGCAAAAAAAAAAAATCTTCCCACAATTTTTCTTTTGTATGTCCCATGAGGACAATCAAGCATCAGTAGTAACAATATTGTGCATCTTTGGAGGTTTTCAGGACACAGCTGGATAAATACCTGAAGAACCTAGACTTATAGTTCACCCTGCTTTCAACAGAAGCTTGGACTAGAGACCTCCTAAGGACCCTCCCAACATGAATTATCCTATGGTCTTGTGATCTTGAACATCAATTTCCAGAAAAGTGCATTATAAGCCAAAAAATGTTTAAAAAAGTATTTTAATATTTTTGGCATTCTTAAGTTTAAAAATGTACAGTATTTGAAAAAAGATAAATCTAAATTAATCTCCACCAGAAAAAACTTACATTATTTTTCCCAAGTAGTATCTTAACAGTTGAAATTATCTCCCTGCTGAGAACATCCTGTAAACTCCATGACACATCACATTATTAGAGAGTGTGTGGATATGCTTTCCATTGCTTAGCACTTTACTACATCACACCTTAAGAAAATCCTTAATTCTCCTTAGTGGAAGGGAATTTTAAAGAGAAGACAAGACATTTAGTGAAATGAGCTGAGTGATTTCACTAATTAGATTTGAAAAGAATCTCATTGAGAATGCAAACACATCTTTTAAAACCTGACTCTGCAGCTGGGGTCAGTGTGGGTGTTGATAGGCATTCTTTTGTTTGTTTTAAATGAGTGTTTTTTTATGAAGCATTAAAACAAAAGCTTTGAACAGGTTTAGGATAGAATAATTCCTCTTGAATCACATAATCTTTAATTTATAGAAAGCTGGAGATAACTTTAAGTTCTGGTTCACAAATAGAGCAAATGAACCAGCAACTGCTTTATTTTCTCCCAATAACAACACAAATAGGAAAATACTCTTATACAGACAAAAATAAGAAATACAGACTGGGTGGTGGAAAGGATATTTAGGGTCCAAGAATAACAAAAACTCTCAAGACAAATGAATGTCCTTACTAGAAATAACAATGGAACAGCAACTCAGGTAAATGACAGATGAATTGCAAAATGTGAGTTGTAAATGGAAGCTAAGGGGTGAGGAAAGAGAAGCATTAAATATTCTTTATTATACCTTTGTGATACTGAAGTAGAAAATCTCTGTGTAATAACCATGTATCTTGTACCTGGGAATAAAAGGGTGCAAACACTGGGATATAAGATACAAGTATTGACCTGTTGTCACTATTGCCCAATGACAGAAGGGTCTCAGGACACAGCAAGTCTGCAGCTTTCCCAAAGCTTATTCCCAGCCTCCAGCAATTTGTAACTTGGGTACTTCCTGAGCCAGAACTTGTATCTTCATATCTGATAGCTTTCATAGGATTTTCTAGCTGCTTCATGAACTCATGTAAAATTTAGCATCCATAATATCTCATGAGAAGGAATTAGCACCTAAACTATACACCATAGAGAGCAGCCTCTTTTGTTAGTTTTGAACTCATTAGCAGCTGTGCCTTCCTTGATTTTCTGCATGACACTAGGATCTATAAAATAAGGAAAAAAAATTATGATATCCTACTGTTATCCCTGCTTCTCCCATTCAACTTATTCCCTATCTCAGTCTATACTTTTAGTCATCTTCATGATCTTGTATGCTTTTTTCCCAGTTTTACTACATAGATTTGCTGAGACAGGAAAACCAGATTGTGTGTAGTGTTTAAGATGTGAGCATGCAATGTGTTTCTACAGTGATATGTTGATGTTTTCTTTTCCTTTTCCTTTTCCAATACACCTACTAATCCATTTGCTTTGTTGAATCAATAAATATTAAGCTGATGTTTTCACAAGTTGTTATAAACTTAGATGATGTCTCTTTGTACCAACATTCAGCCTAGAGGCCAAGCTTAGAGACCACCATTGTGCATGTTAAAACCAAAATCCTTAATTTTTACAGGTGAATAATTTTTAAATTGAACTTGCCCCCACTTTGCCTCTTGTACAATGGCTGCTCAACAGAAGTGATTATAAAGGAGCAGAGCAATTTCTTTATGCCAAGATTAATCTCAGGATGTATTGGTAATATATATTCCTCCGACTTGTACAAGTAATATACAGGTAATGCCAGAGAACAGGTTAACAGGGAAGTGCTAAAACAAATTGATTAACAGCTGCAAGGTTTGAAAGCCAGATGAGAGACTTCAGAAAGTTCCAAGGTAATAAAAACAAAACCTTGGTTAAATCTGCTATTATCAGGGAGTATTGGAAAATGAAAAGTACTGTGATTGTCCTTAAGAACTGTATTGGCAATAATCCAGAACTACAAACTAGTAAGTTTTACTCAGCATTGGGCACATGGAAGAGGAAATGGAATTTGAGTTTGAAAGCACATCAATAAACGTATGATGTTGGCAACCTTCCGTTGCTTTCTATAAAGGAAACCCACTCCGCTCTAAAGTATCTGAATTTTTCAAGCAAGACAGCAAAATTTAATTAAACGAAAACCCAGTGAATGGAATTATAAGATTTTAAAACTTTTACAATACAGAATTCTACTATTCCTGGCATTAAGAAATGGTCTAGTATTTTACCAGAATTAATAAAAAGTTAAAAATTTAGAAAGAGTAACATGAGGGGGAATTAAAAAATTATTTGTGTTGGCTTTTGCTCTTACATAAGTGTAGCACATAAATCTAAGACTTGTCTGCAGTCCCTCTCTAGTCAACAGAGAGAAATACTGACATTCAGATAATGATTTGTCATACCCTAAAAATAATCTCTGATAGGTCAGAGGAATTGCTTTTTGGAAATATTTCTCTCTCACTATTGGTGGTATATGGAGTACAAAGGACTTATTTAAATCAGTTAACTAAATCTTTTATGGTCAAAGTAAGTGAGAAGAATCCCTCTCTCTATACCAGTCAGAAAAAACATTATGTAGTACCACCAACATTTTACTAGATAGCGTTACTAACCTTTTTGTGTTAAACTTAGAAAGCCCATAAAAAACCTATCTTGTCTGAGAGGTACAATTACTAAAAGAAACAAGTTTATTTCTTCAACTGGAGATTTGATTACTAGATCCACGACTTACGCATCACTGACTATTAGGGCATTCTTTCTTGGATAGACTGTCCTCAGCCTTGTGTGACAGGAAAACAGGAGGGAAAAAATATCCATCCTGAGCTACGTGAGCTTTAGGGAACTTCAGGGATTTATACGATCAGCACATTCTCTGACTTGATAAATTATACACCTACCTGTGCTGCAGTGCCAGGGATGTTTCTGTTTAGTTGCTGATTCAGTTAATAAATTATATAACTAAATCAATTCCTCCCATTACTTGTAATGTGAGCTATTGACTTTACCTCAGATGATTCAAGTGAAGGAATTCCCATGGGTACATTGTAGAGGTGGAACAGAAAATCCAGAACCAAAACAAAACACAAAACCCTAAACAAAACCCAGCAAAATAGATATGTAACTAAGCAGAATGTAAAGAAAATGGCTTACAGCATTTCAGGCCAGACAATAATGCATATCATAGACAAACAAATTTTGAGGAACAAGAGCATACTTTTGTGTCATGAAATGACTTTTGTGTCATGAAATGATATGTTTTTACTGATCACACAGTACTTGAAGTACTAGAAGATGAAATTTAAAGTCATATGTTTGTGGAATATTTATGATCATCAAAATTTTTATGATTCATTCCATAGAAGTCTCAGAAAACCATCAGCAAAGCTTATCACCAAGATGGCTTTTGTGGTTTTTGCAAAGTGCTTCTGTAATTTGGTCTTTTCACAGCACACTTTTTAAAAGAAGTAAATTTATGTGGAACCCATATATTTACTGTGATTGTGTGAGTGTTATTTTTTTTTCTTATTTAATAGTAAAAGCTGAAGACTCCTAATAAAATCAGAGGTTTCTTGATGTTGGTTTAAGCATAATGCAGTACCACCACTGATCTGAGATCAGCAATATGCTAAATGTCAAAGAAGAACATGATGAGATGATCACCTAGATGCCACATGAATAGGTGTCCCCATCTCCAATCTCACTGCTCTGTGCTGTGAGGAACACGGAAGGACAAGCTGATCACCCTTTGCAGGGTCAGCTTCAAAGTCCTGCTCAAAAGGTAAAGCAGGCAATTCGGCCCACACAACCTGCACCCATCTCTCTCAGGGCAGAATGAAGACTGGGAATTTGGGTGTCTCTGTTCTTAAAGGCCTATTTAGTGTCAAATGCACAAGCATACCCCGGGGACTAGATACCATTCTTTGCTAATGCACACCTTACTGTGAGCTGCACTAATCTATCCCTCTTGATTTTTCTCCCTGTAGGCCCATCATATTTGCAGAATTACACAGCTTTTGGAGAAACTAGGATAACCTTTTGTATTAGGTTTGCATGGCAAGGTTTTGGGGGGAGGGAGAGGGGAGGGGTGCGGCAGCAGTACAGGGGTGGTTTCTATGAAAAGCTGCTGGATGCCTCCCTATGTCCAATATACCCAACGCCATCCACCTCCGAGATGGACCCACAGCTGGCCAAGGCCAAGCACGTCACAATTACAATGCCTCTGTGGTGACATGTTTAAGAAGAAAAAAAAAAAATAGAGCAGATTTTGCAGATAGAGAGAGACCAAGATGTGAGAGAGACAGACAACTCTGCAGACACCCAGGTTAGTGGAAGAGGAGGAGGTGCTCCAGGCACTGGAGCAGAGATTCCCCGGCAGCCCGTGGTGCAGCCCATGGTGAGGCCGGCTGTGCCCTGCAGCCATGGAGGGTCATGGGGGAGCAGAGACTCCCCTGCAGCCCAGTAAAGACCCCATACTGGAGCAGGAGGATGCCCGCAGGAGGCTGTGACCCCGTGGGCAGCCCACGCTGGATCAGGCTGCTGGCAGGAGCTGTGGCCCTGTGGAGAGAGGAGCCCAGGCTGGAGCAGGTTTGCTGGCAGGACTTGTGACCCCGGGGGGACCCAGGCTGGAGCAGCTGCTCCTGAAGGACCCATGCCGGAGCAGTTTGTGAAGAACTGCAGCGCATGGGAAGGGCTCACATGGGAGAAGGGGAGTGACAGAGTGCTTTTGCTGGGTACCTGGTCAACCCACCACACCTCCATCCTATCCCAGCTTGAGGTCATTCTAAATTTCACAAGGTATGTATCTCAAGTCCCTGAACAGTACCAAAGTCTACAAGATAATAAACATTTCAGATTGAATCCTCATCTGTTTCCTACTGGCTGGTTTCATTGTCCCTCTCCCTACTAGATATCTGTGCATTTAAGAGCTGCCCCTAGCTCCCTGGTCAACACTCAGAAAACTCAGTTCAGCGAACTGCATACCAAGAGCTGGTTACCTAAAAGCTGGTTACTTATGAAGATACAATTCAGTTCCTTTCTGGTTCGGGTATTTAGAAAACAGGCAGTTAGAAACAACTGTTAGTTAGATATTACAGATTTAGCCAGTAGTTCACACTGACAGGGTTATTAATATGCTTAAAATAGTCTTTCACTAATATGATAGGAGAATAGAAGAGTCCCTCTAGGGCCTTTTGGCAGCAAGCCAGATGGCAATGACTTGCTTAGAGTCATGACTTGTAATGACTTGTAAATTCCTTAAACAGAAGTTAAAAAAAAAAAAATTGTTGCTTACCAGTAAATAAGGCTTTGTTACCACACAGTGTTTAGAGTGTAAAAATAAAACTATGTAAAATCTATATAATACATATTGTGATTTAGTTAGCAGATGCTTTTCACTGTGTAATTTTAAATGAAATTATCCATAACTAGATGCATTTATAGTGTTTTCAGTATTTATAGCTGATTACATATTTTCATCATTATGCTGGACCAAATGAAAAAATCATTGCTGATAATGTCTGTGAGATAGAGAGAGATGTAAATAATATAAAAAAAAGAAGTCATGTTTCATTCAAAAGAGACAAGTATAAGGTCATATATGAAGGCTCTTATAATTTAGACTTTGTCAAGAGCATGGATTTCTTTCTCTTCTTAAGGGTGAGCCTTAACCATTTGCCAACGATGGGAACAAAACAATGGGAACAAAAGAGCTAATACAGTCTTGCAAGTATAAGCAGGAAAATATGAAGTGCAACTAGCAAGTACATCATCCCTGTGTTTCAGAGGCTGACACGGTTATGAAGTACTCGCTTTACATTTTACATTTGCAATTCAAGCAGGAAGTTGAGAAATTTGACAGTGTTCAGGCAAGAGTCATTCATATACATGATTAACAAGAAATTTAGCATCATTGACATGTAAAAGTTCCAAGAGAGGAAACAAAAATGTGACTACTGAGGAATCTCCCTTCCAGAAAGTACCTAGTGAAATCTGATGAAGGTGCTCAGCTGAATCTTAGTCATGAGGTTATTTAACCAAGTTACTAGGAGACACAGGGACTTATTTTACTGAAAATTAAGTTAAAACTGGTTTTGGTTTTCTAGATGTGTTCCATTTCAATCATAGCTATTTGATTTTTAAAGAGACATGCAGACTGTGGGAGGTGATGACCAATATATTTCTTTTATGTGTCTAAAATCGATGAACAATCCTGCTTTCATCTTCTGGACTAGTGAGGGAAATCTGCTCAAAAAGAAAAACAGAAGTCACAGCTAATGGCAGAGAAATAAAATATTTTTAAAACTCTTTCTGTTCTGTACATGTGGTTTAAGTCAGGAAGTGGTACCTTGCAGAAATCATCAGCCAGGTTGTTTTAAAAGCTCACTTGATTTTAATCTGAATCATGGTCTACATCCTGAAACTATTTGATCCCAGGCCTCCCACATCCATAGAGGCACCTGAGCTGCTCAACCACTCTACCGCTATTTGTGTGACCTTCCATTCCCAGCAGTATAGATATTTGCAGGATGGGGAAAAAAAGATTACAGAGCCTCAGGTTTAACTGATGCCTTCTGTACTGACAGCCTAGCAAAAAGTACTTAAAAGAAGCAGAAAAGCAGACACTATTGGAGAAACATCCCAGAGGAGGTAATACCCTGCGCTGACATTTCATGTAATTTAGGAGAACTTGGCTGAACCTCCGCTTCAGCTGTCCACATTAATGATTTTAAGTCAAGATTTCCAGCTGCTGAGAGGACACTGGCAAGTACCA
>NW_010226362.1:40005-40208 GCF_000690775.1 Eurypyga helias
AACATGTTCTTTGGGTGGGCTAAATTTGTTCCCAGGATACACATGGTACCATCCCAACAGAGTTATGGAGCTGCTGCTCTGGGACTTTCACTCAGAGATTCTCAAGAGCTTCATATCTGTAAGGAAAAGTTGAGTTCTCCAGCACTCAGCTGGTAAAAAGAGGCATTTCAATGCCTGGATTCAATGACCTGGATGAAGGGATT
>NW_010226363.1:0-7372 GCF_000690775.1 Eurypyga helias
GGTTTTTTTGTTGTGGGTTTTTTTTCCTTCTCCCCCATCGCGCTGTAAGTGTTGGTTTCCCTCGTCACCTGCCATGGTTAACTTTCCTGTGACTCGGTTTAACTCTTGAGATCTACATGGATGTCGCTAAGAGCACTTTTCTTGCCTTTGCTGTCCCTTGCTGGGATCGGATTTCATACTGACTGGACTCTGTGTGGCTGTATGTGTGTTCTGAGTGTCTTGAAATTTTGCTTTCCTTTACAAGAGCTATGCATTAATTGTAACCAAGGTAAGACTCGCTGTTCTTGTTCCCTCATGTGACTGTCTAAATTAGATGTTTCTTTAAAAATGAAGTATGTATTTTCTTTTAAACGGTGGAGGCGTATGTAGCCCTTTCATTGATTAGTACTTGGGAAAAAGAAGCATAGAACTTGGGGAAAAAAAAGCCCTGTTTAGCAAACCTAGCTTGACTTTCTAAACCGATGGGCTTTTCTGTATTGCAGCTTCTGTGATGCTTGAAAGAATAATTTATGTCCTATTTTGTTTTCCCTTTTGGCAGACCTGCAAAGGACCGTAGGCTTGGCTTGACCTTGATTTTGATGTCTTTGTTGGAAGATCTAATGATGCGATTGCATTTCATGGAGTGATTGCTCTCCAGCTGCTCTGGCTTAGGGTATAAGCCACTTCTGCCACCCTGTCACTCATGGACAATTCGGATTTTTTTTAAACAAACCTTTTGGCTATTTTTCTTTTCGCACTTCCCCTTTTGCCTCTGTTTCTCCTTAATGTTAGGAGCCTTATTCTGCACTTTGATGTGATTGATAGTCCTGCTGCTTCGTGCTGCTGATTTCTGTTTTAAAGTACAATGGCTCTCAGTGGCAACTGCAGGACTTACCTTCCTCCTCGAGAGCAAGGGACTGGGCTGCACTCCTTCCCAGAGGTAGTGGAGCTAAACGTGGGTGGCCAGGTTTACTTCACTCGCCACTCCACCTTGGTTGGCACCCCTCACTCCCTGCTGTGGAAAATGTTCACCCCAAAGAGAGACACAGCCAATGATCTGGCCAAGGACTCCAAGGGAAGATTCTTCATTGACAGAGATGGTTTCCTTTTCCGCTATATTCTGGACTATCTCAGGGACAAGCAGGTGGTTCTGCCTGACCACTTTCCAGAGAAGGGAAGGCTGAAGAGGGAGGCTGAGTACTTCCAGCTCCCGGACTTGGTCAAACTCCTGACTCCCGATGACAACAAGCAAAGCCCGGATGATTATTGCCACAGTGACTATGAAGAGGTCTCCCAGGGCAGTGACACGAGAATATGCCCACCCTCATCACTGTTACCACCTGATCGGAAGTGGGGATTCATTACCATCGGGTACCGGGGGTCATGCACTATTGGCAGGGAGAGCCAAGCAGATGCCAAATTCAGGAGGGTCCCAAGGATTTTGGTTTGTGGAAGGATTGCTCTGGTCAAAGAGGTCTTTGGAGAAAGTTTGAATGAAAGCAGAGACCCCGACAGGGCTCCAGAAAGGTACACCTCCAGGTTTTATCTCAAGTTCAAGCACCTGGAGAGGGCTTTTGACATGTTGTCCGAGTGTGGATTCCACATGGTGGCCTGTAACTCCTCGGTGACGGCTTCCTTTGTCAACCAGTACACAGACGACAAGGTCTGGTCCAGCTACACTGAATATGTCTTCTACCGTAAGTACAAGACATTTCTGAGGGAAACATAACTCCCTGTTTTAAGTGGCTCCCTTCTGCTGACTGTATGATTCTCAAAGCAGCAAGAGTGCAAATTTTCTTGTGTCTGCTGTGGACTGAAGCCTTATTTAGATCGGGGTGGGGGGTGGGGGGATATGTTTCAATTTAAGCTTTCCAAATGTACAGCAGGACTGAACTCAAGGGCTTGGTCTTGGCTAGGTGGCAGCACACACTGCCAAAAGCACCCTGCCCCCGTGGCTGGAGGATGCTGCTGGCTCTGGCTGTGCAAATCAGCCATCTGACTGCCTTGCACGCTCCCCCAGTACATGCGGGACGCAATATGCACCTTGCAAACACACTGCAGATTTAATTACAGAAACTCTACAAATGGGATTCAATTTACAAAGGTAATAGCTGCTTGATAATAGTCAAG
This sequence comes from Eurypyga helias, assembly GCF_000690775.1. NCBI lineage: Eukaryota > Metazoa > Chordata > Aves > Eurypygiformes > Eurypygidae > Eurypyga > Eurypyga helias. The sequence goes on from NW_010226363.1 coordinate 2,110, forward strand.
CACAGTCAGCCAAGCCATCTGTCACCAAACCTGACACGCTTACACGCAGGGAAGGGAAAACGGAATCCTGTCCCCCTGGCTGCTTTTCAACAGGGGCCCTTCTCGGAGCCAGCTGATGTGCTCTGACGTGAGGGCTCAGAGCAGAGAGAGACAAGTTGCTGTGCCTTGTTATGCAACATGCCCGTGAAAAACAAACTGTCCTCATGAAGAGAGGTATCTGCCCTGCTTCCCGCAATCACATCAGATCGCATACTGTTGTGGTAATTTTAGCTGATGGCTCAAGCAGGCTCATTAACTTTCTAAGTGGATATTCAGGTAGAGGCACCGTTACCAATGGTAACACGAGGGTAATTTTGATTCTATAATTCCATATCAGAAAATCATTCCACAACTGCTGTGCTTAAATATTTGAGAGTTTCACGAGGCTGTTTCCCTCCATTTTCATTTCAAGAGAGTGAAGGATAGAACATTTCCCTGGTCCATTTGTAGAAATAGGCTTTAGCCAGATGCTGCTTTGGGCAATGGGTTTAGCGAAGGATAATGCTTCGCCGGCAGACCTGCTGCGCTGTGTGCGGTGCTTACACTCAGCAGGCTCGGTAATGGGGAGGGCTGACAAAAGTTTGAGATGAAAGATGTATCAGGAAGTGAATAGTTTGTGTGTAATACTGGGTTCAGCGCCATCTACTCTTGTGTCTTGGCTCAACAGGCAGCCCTAATCTGCTTATGTAATGATGCTTAAGTTAGCATCCTGAAAAGCCATCTGTATTTTTGACATGCATAGATTTACTTAAAATTAGTTTTCTAGCTGGATTTCTTAGCAAAACGGTTCTAAGGTCATGGATCCACTTATATTCTAGGGGGGATGGATGATTTCTATTATTAGGCTTCTTGTGTCTGAAATCATAGCATCTTCCACAAGTTACAGGAGGAGAATTAATGTAGTTAAAGGAGAGGATTAGAAGAAATTGTGTTTGCATTTATATTTAAAATCAGGAAAAAAGATGTGTTTTTTGTAGGCATGAAGGTTTGCTAATCGAAGAGAGGATGAAGGTAGGTTTTCACCTGAACACAGACTCCTGATTTTCATATTACTTCAATTTTTACCTTCAAGGATTGCTCGTTGCTTCCACATGACTACAGGTAGGGTTAGGTACTGAAATGAGAGGTGTCTTACAAATGCTGGGGAGTGGAAGTCTATAGTAGGTGTCATAAAATCTTTCCCCAGTGCAGGGAAAGCCCAATCCAATTAAAGTTCCTGGAAAGACTCTTATCCAGTTCAACAGGCTTTGCATTTGGCTCATATCAGTTTTGTGGATTTTCGACACTGATGCAGTTCAGAGATGGATTTTTGAAAGGGTCCTTCCCTAGGTAAAAGCTAAAGCAATGACCGTGATGCCAAATCGCTCCCTTTTATGTCGATCCAAATCGGTCTGCTAGGCTCTGTGCCATTTGCCGCTTGCTGGTGGTGAGCAGCCGGTGGGCTGTCAGGGGGCTGTCGGTGGGCTGTCGGTGGGCTGTCAGTGGGCTGTCAGTGGGCTGTTGGTGGGCTGTTGGTGGGCTGCAGAGGCTCTCTGGCCACATGCTTGGGATCCGGCTGCAGTCAGCCAGCCCGAGAGCAGGCAGGTATCTACAGAATTCACATGCAGCCAAAGAAACCCCTTTCCAAATCTCCCAAAGTCATTTCATTTGAAACTTTGAGGGCCAATAAAATTGACATCTGGCTTTTAGTGGAACATTACAACTTTTCTGCAGCTGCTTAGCCATAATTTTTTAATTAGAAGCTGCCAACTGTGTCTGTGTAAGCATTAACTCATCAAGCTGTTGTGATCAGGTTAATGGGCCTAAACAGGGGAGGTGTCTAATACAGGTGGTCAGGCAGACGCAGAGGTGGTCTTTGCAGAGCCGTTTAGGAGATCCTGCTACAAACAGCTGAGGGACTCCTCAGAGCCAGGAAGGGATGATTGCTTCCGAAGGAGGAAGAATGGAGGGAGAACCACATTTTTGATACACCAAACACATTGTGTGCTCCCAATCCTGCTCAGAAGGTAAATGCCTGTGGTTGGCGTTAAGGTGAAGAATATTCTTCATGTGCACATCCGTGTGAAAGTAGATGAGATGGACCGAAGGGGGTGTAAACTGTGCAACTGCACGTGGGAGATGATTGCTTCCGAAGGAGGAAGAATGGAGGGAGAACCACATTTTTGATACACCAAACACATTGTGTGCTCCCAATCCTGCTCAGAAGGTAAATGCCTGTGGTTGGCGTTAAGGTGAAGAATATTCTTCATGTGCACATCCGTGTGAAAGTAGATGAGATGGACCGAAGGGGGTGTAAACTGTGCAACTGCACGTGGGAAGAGCAACGATTAATACTGCATGCCATTTTCTCCCCTTGTTCAAATCTATACTATTAAGGCTAATGGGAGACTCATGTTCTCTGTGGAGGAGGCTTTCCCGAAATGCCGGGCACACAGAGAGCATCCAGCACAGCAAACCTGCAGCTGTTTTGCTGCGTGGGTGGCAAGATGGGCTGCAAAGCCAGCGCTCAGGGTGACAGTGCAGTCCGCAGCGTGCAGCTGGGCTGCACTCCAGCTGCAAACAGGCCGATGCAAAGGAGGGGTTAGAGACAGGATGTGTTGACACTTCAGAGCCAAAATCAGGCAGGTTTTGGAACGCAGTTCCTGTGTGGTGGGTAGGCAGAGACACAGCCCAGCTCCTGCTCACAGGTGGAGTATGAGTTAAGGATGTGAGGTTTTCTTTCTCTTCAGCTTATCTTACGTCAAAGTTTACTTAAATTTTACACTGGCTGAGGTTGGATTTCTGACTTGAACTCTTTTTTGGGTTGGTTTTTTTCCCCTCCTGTTGTTTTGATGATCTTGAAGTAAAACCTCATCTCCAAACAGTCTAATTTTTGAAGAGGGTGATAGCCTGTGCTTGGATCTTCATTTTTAAATGTTTTCTACTTTGACGATGGGATGAATCAAAAAATGTGCACTTGAACATCTGGTAAATGCGGTGGGGGCGGGGGGTGTTACAGCATATGGACTGGCTCAGCCTTTTGTAGCCTGGCCCCATTCCTGACTTCGCCGCGGCAGCAGCACGCTCTTTTTCACCGCCTCCCATAAGCTACAAAATCTTTCCGACGGGTTCCAAACTTGCAGCATTGCCAGGACTGTGGGTGACAGTCCTGCACGTGGATGTTGGGATTGCTGGCAGGTTGGGAATGGAGAAGGCTTGAGCTTCAGACAGCAGGTCAGCAACAGGGCAGGCTGTGTGCATGTGTCTGCAGAACAGCTAGAAACTGGGTGACATGGCAGTGGGACGGGATGGGGAAAAACTGCATGACAGCCCCTCTCTGCATATTGCCATTGCCCCAAACCTCCTGATGTCCCTTCTCCCTCTGCTTGTCAGCGGCTGAGACTCCAACAGGCTGCCGAACAGCTCACCGTACAGAGGGGAGATCTTGACCCTCATATGTCAAGCCAAACCCCTTGGTTTTACCTCGTGGCTCCCTGCACAGCTGCAGGTAGCACCGACAAGGAGCGCGGTTGGCACCACAACAAGCAGGATGCCCTCTGCTCAGCCGGAGCGATAGCAGGGGGAGAGGGGAGCTACTAAGCAAAAAGGAACGAATATAGAAGTACAGATGGAGGGAAAGGAGGGAAAATTCACACACAATCTGGAGAGGAAGAACTAGGGAGAAGATGGGGTACTGACAGCTACACCAAGACACGGAGAGGGAGAATTTGTTAGGTATGTCAAGCCTTCAGTTTAACTCAAATATTTTCCAGCAACAAGCAGGTGGAGAGGAGTTGGCAAACGCTCCTTTAAGTTCACTAGCAGAAAAGAATACAGGGATTTAGACAGACGGCTGTCCCAGCCCCTCCTAAGGCTGTGTTCCAACGTCTGAGCAAGCATGAGAAAATCAGGGCAAGATCTGATTTGCTTGAGCCTTGGGCCAGCCACTTCACATCTGCACACGGGGAACAGCTCAAGCACCTGCAGATGTTCCAAGGAAACTGTGAGATGTTCCTGGCACCGTAGCTCTAAAAGACAAAAAATTACTTAACAAGGCTCTTGCTCCAAAAGGACATGTTCTGCCTCCGCTTGCTCCAGGTCCAGTTGTAAATTTTGGCCTTCTCACCCTACCCTTTCAAGAAGATGCTGGCTGGGTGCGTCTCACGTGCTGGTAGGAGGCTGCTGTGCCTAGATGTTTGTGAAGCCGGTTCTAGATTAACCTGGCATAAACAGATCAATCCTCTGGGGTGGGGCTGTGCGAGAGGGAGGAGAAATGGAAGTGATACCCTCTGCGCATGCACTTCGATGGCTTTTCGTTAGACATATATCTCTGGGATAATCCTGGTGTCCTTTATACGAGAAGATCCACTTGAGATTAATGCAGCTGGCTGCGACTGTCACTTGGCATGTGTGAACAGAGCTAAAGGAGCCCATCGTGCTGTGCATACCACTGACTCATATATGAATTGTGTGGTAGAGATCTGACTAACAAAACTGAATGCTCTTGTACAGTGACACCTACGTCTGTGCTGTCAAGCGGGTTAGATGTGGAAGAGGAACATCAACTCTTTTCCACTGTCTTTAAACTGATACTGTCATATGTTCTAGTAGTTGGTTCTGTCTGGTTTTAAATCAGTGAAGATCAAAATTACCCAAAAGATAACAAAATGAAGTCTAATCCAATAAATAATGCAAGATTCCTCTCCTGGTAACAGGAGAAGTTTCTGTTTCCAGGTGATTATTGTCACCCTCCATGAATCTGGTCCATTGTGCCAAACCCAAGCCTCTCTCACTGGGATGCTCATCTGCAGGTGGTGGGGCTGTATGCAGCCAAGTCTGGTAACATATTCATGTCAGAGGGACCTTGCTCCGGGCTTTTTTGGTCAGACTTGAATGAGAGTTGATCTTTTTTGCCAGTTTTTCATGGCAGACTGAAAAGCCTGCAGAGTTTTTCATTAGACTTATTCCATAGATGAAAAATGCTAATATTTATTGCAAACCAGTAGTGTCAAACCCGATTGTTAGATTAGTCTAGGCATCTCCAGATAGATGGACAACCGAAGCAAAACTTGGTTAAAAGGTTGGATATAGGACTCTGAGTTCTTTCTAACAATGTATGGTGATGTTCAGGAATGGGCAAGGATGGCTTTTGCATGCTGGCCTGTGTTTCTACCCAGTATTCATGGCACGGCTGGTTGTTTCATAGCCCTTTGGATATGGTCTTCATCGGCCTGTATGGTTGAGA